>NC_088603.1:50305168-50504320 GCF_036013475.1 Columba livia | reverse complement strand
CAGGCAAATAATCTCTTTGTTATTTGACTCACTGTGTGGGAAGGGAAAGGGAAAGGGGAATGGGAATGGAAAGAGAAAGGGAAAGGAAAAGTAACAGGGAAAGGGATAGTGAGAGGAAATGGAGAGAGGGGAGGGAAGGAGAAAAAATATGTATGGGAAGGGAAGGGGTAAAAATATTATTTAAAAAAAAAAAGAAGAAAGAAAAAGGAAAAGGGAAAGGGGAAGGGGAAGGGGAAGGGGAAGGGAAAGGGAAAGGGAAAGGGAAAGGGAAAGGGAAAGGGAAAGGGAAAGGGAAAGGGAAAGGGAAAGGGAAAGGGAAAGGGAAAGGGAAAGGGAAAGGGAAAGGAAAGGAAAGGGAGGAGAAAAAATAAGTATGGGAAGGGAAGGGGTAAAAATATTATTAAAAAAAAAAATAAGAAAGAAAAAGGAAAAAGGAAAAGGAAAAAGGAAAAAGGAAGAAAATATTAAACACCAACACTCACATTTCTAAGTCAAAACATTCAAAAAGATTGCATGAAGTAGTTTCACTTTCTAGAACTAGAACATTCTATAAAAAGTCAGCTGTAATTTCCTTGATTAGAGTAAAACCTCTTGCTAAAAGTATCAGACATTTGTTATGTTGAAGAATTTTTCCAGTCTCACTGTTAAGAAACCAAAACAGCATAAAATTTTAAGATTTTTTTTTTTTATTTCAAACAGGCTTGAAACGTCTGTAATATTTGACTGAACTATGTTGTTAAAGTAACCATCTGCAAAAGGGTTCCCCTCATTATACTGTGTCACTTTGTACGGCCAGATATTTACATATTTTAATCTTTGCATAAAACGCAGGGTCTGCCCAAGGAGAAGATACCCAACACTCTACACGCTTGCTTCTCCATTGCCTACAGCTTCACTTAACAGCTCCCTGACTCATGTGATGACATCCCAAGAGGCATTTAAGAATCAGGTGCAAATTATCCAGGAGAAGCTATTTTCTTTGCTTCCCACCTCCTGTGCCACCTACTTGCCTTCCTCTTGGCATCCAATCCTGCTCCTTGCAGCTGGGAGGGGCAGAGGAGCACCAGCAAAGGCTGAGCAGGGTGAGGAAGCACCAAACAACACAAGGGTTTCTCTCAGCACCCAGTTGCCTCAGTTTTATGTTCTCTTCACAGCTCTGTGCAGAAGGCTCTGCCAACCTATTGCTGTGCGGTTGCTTTCTTGCTGTCAACCAACACGTCCTTCCCCATGTCTCTGAATTGTTGAAGCTGTGTTAAGACTCAAACTCAGTGCTAGGATTGCTGACTTATGAGAGGAGCTCTCGTTTCTGCATGCAAGAAAGGAAAATCTGTCACTCCTAATCATGGGCTAGTTACTAAGATTAATAAAACAAATGTAATATTATTAAAGTCTGTAAATCTATCCAATTTCAGCAGAAAATTCTGAGAAATCTTTCCCCTTCAAATATCCCCATGAGAGTGGTGCAAGAGTCCTGAGAAGCTGAGGAATCACCATCCTTGAAGATGATGATCCTGAGCAACTTTAACCAGGAGGTTAGATTAGATCATCTCCCTTCCAACCTCAATTATTCTGCAGTTTTGTAGACAGTGGTGGTCTTGGACTTGTTGCCTTAGTGAATGGGAGCTGGAGGAGGATTTAGTGAGCTGCAGGCAGCATGCCTATGAGATGGAGAGGAAGGGAATAGAGGATGGGTAGCACAGGACTGGTAGTTTCATATCCATTCATGGCAGATCTGGGGGGATAACCATCCCATTTTGCACTGCTGAACTAGCTTACAGTTGTATGTTATTTCTGATAGTTAAAGAAGATATGTGATTCAAACTGAATCAAAAAAATCCTCATCCATCTTCTTTCAAATAATTAAGATTTTTTTTTTTTTTTCTGGTTCTACAGGAATGAAGATAGTAGTTTGTTATTACTGTACGAGTAAATCCATGAGTCCTGAGTTTGCAGAAGGGAGACTCCCTTGTCAAGGAGAGGTGTCTGCTTGGGGGAAGCAGAAACAAGGCAGCCTTCAACCAGCAACATCACAGAGTGTTTATTCTGCTGTCACTCTGCATGATATATGGGGTTAATCTTCTGACAGAAAAAAAATGATGGTCTTTTTATTGCCAAATAGGAAGAAGTTCTATCACTTCAGAACAATGGAAGCAGAAAGAACTCAAGTGAATTATTAATCTTGTAAATGGAATTTGATCTTATAATGTAAATAGCAGGTTTTAATTGCAGCAAATTGAAACAATACAACATTTCCTTACTAAAAAGTTGGAGGGTTTCTTTTGTTGCTATGATTACTGTGCAAAGGGGATGTGTGTGCTTAGGAGTCCTAGCAATTATAATAGTGTTTAACTTCAGCCAACTATTTTGTAAAAACTACCATAATGTACAATAGGAATGTTTTCCTTTAACTTATTTATCTTAAGGCCCAAACACAGATACCATGATATGTGTATACTCCTTGTGCAGTAAACTACATCTGCACAGGAGGGACAATCACCTCTGGAAAGGGACCCTTTCTTCATTTGAAAGCACGGCCCAGAAGAAAAGTAACACAGATGGATCTCCATCTCCCACAATAAACAGAATCTGCTATCCCTCAGAAGTCAGACAGCAGATACTGAAGTCACATTAAGATACTGACTGCTCAATACTGGATGAGAGAGTCTTTCCTAGCTTGCAGTCATTATATTTAGTAACATCTCTAATAAATAATCAATTTATGACTAATTGCATTAATAAGATCAATGCACATGATATGATATATCACTCTGGCCAGGTCTTTAGGTTTAGTTGTCCACAGTTCATTCCACATGTACTGGTTCCTGGTATCTCTTTTGGAAATAGACATTTCAAAACCTGAGGAAACTGAAGGAAGTAAACTCCCACATTCCTGTGAAGCTTTCTGATTATGCAAAAAACGCATGCTGTCTTTGTTAGAGGCTGAAGTCAAATTAGCATTTAATTACATTAACATTTAATGCTTAAAAATGTCAGGAAAGGACTAAGGGGAAAAATAATAAATCAGAACTCAATATAGAGACAGATAAGATGCACATAAATTTAAATGTCTGATTTGGATTCCCAATGAAGAACCATCTCCATTTTTCTTGCCTCATGCCATACAAAAAATTTTGTGTGTTCAATTTTAAAATGCCTCCAGCTTTCCAAACTAGTTGAAGCTAATAAAATTTAACTACCGCATCCAATTAATTTTGTTCCCAGGAATGTTTTTTGAGAATGGAAGTCACGAAGAGGATAAACCAGATCACGCTCTCCTGAGGTCTCAGGACTATCAACCACGCTCCATTTAAACTTAGCACTCAACTGAGCAAGAGTTTCAATCTTTTGTGGGGAGCAGATTCTGATGTAGTAACTAGCACTGTGTCTGCACAACAAGGAGCAACTCTAGAGAGCTGCTGCTCATGTTCAGCACTTTGTTTCATAGAATCATAGAATATCCTGAGTTGGAAGGGACCAACAAGGATCATTGAGTGCAACTCCTGTCCTTGCATAGGACCACACCAGAATTCACACCATGTGTCTGAGGGTGTTGTCCAGTTTCTTCTTGAACACTGTCAGGCTTGGGGCCGTGACACCTCCGTGGGGAGCCTGTTCCAGTGCTGCACCACCCTCTGGGGGAAGAACTTTTTCCTAATGTACAACCTAAACCTCCCCTGGCACATCTTCCTGCCATTCCCTCAGGTGCTATCATTGGTTGCAAGAGAGAAGAGATCAGCACCTGACCTTCCTCCTCTTTTGAGGAAGCTGTAGCCATGATGAGGTCTCCCTTCAGTTTCCTCCTCTCCAGGCTGAACAAATCAAGTGACTTTAGCTGCTCCTCATATGGCTTCCCCTCCAAACCCTTCACCAACATAGTGACCCTGAAGCTTGCACCTTTTGGGATACCGGTGTCATGCCAGACTGAGAAGAGACATATAGCCAGTGCATCCAGCTGAGACAGAAGCTGGGCACATGGAAAGTTCCTGCTAATGGAAGAAGTTCTGTGTTGTCATCCTTTTAGTTATGACATTTCTTCAAGCAGCAGCTGCACAGAAGACTCTGGTTCTGGTTATCTCCTACACAAAAGTCAGATGGAGTATTTTTCAAAGCTCTTCTTGAGGATGTATTAAAAAAAAAAAAAAAAAAAAAATTATCCACTCAAATCTCAGTGGGGCTTCCTACAAAATATAAGCTATGCAGTCCTAGGCCCAGTAAAAACCTGTGGCTTTGTATTGTTTGGGAAATGATATGCCAGTGGGATCACATTGCCAGTAACTTGGGATGTCATAGCAAAGTGAAATTCTACACAGAAGAGAACATTCGTAAAATACATCCATTTTTAATGAAGGCATTAAACACTCAGAGATTTGCCTCTTCACTTCTGTGCCCAGCCTACTGTCCCTGTAATGAGCCCCTCAGCCTTGGAAGAGCAGAGATGCCTCATTGTCTCTCTGCTAGAGAGATTTCAGGTTTTTGGTCTCTTGATTTAAGAAATTATTTGACGATAATGGATAATAATGGAACTAAACTGCCTGGAAGATTTGAGAATAAACATTTTTCTGAGTGGGGCTAAGGGCTGTGTGGCCTTGATGAGTCTTCGCACCATATAGAAAGCCCCAAGAAGGATCTCTCACAGACTGTGGCAAGCAGGGCACTGGGTCAGGGGGCTGAGGCAAATGGAGCAGCAGATGACAGATCTCAGAGAATGGCCAGAGAGGTTCATATAGCATCACACAAAGCATTTAATCTCCTTTCTCTTAACAGCAAGGTTCAGATCTACTATATATGCCTCCTGTACTTCCAGGGTAGGACATGCAGGGAAGAAACCCTTTGGAGAACAGCAGTGAAGGTATTTCCCTGGAGACTTCTGATGATCCTAGGTCACAGAACAAAAACCTCAGAGGTACTTGCTCTGCTACACTTTAAAAGGAGCGGGTCTGAAAAATGAAAACCTAATGACGTGGGATTGGAAGTCATCTGCTGAGATCCTTTCCCCAGTCTTTCTAATCAAAGCGCCTCCAGAACACCACTGAAATCTTTCTTCATAGCATCTCTGCTACAGCTGGAAGTGCCATTAACCTCTTTTTACAATTGAAAAAATAGGGAATAAAATGAAATGCTTGAAATCGCAGACCCCCATCTGTCCCAGGCTTTGTCCTTGCCCCTGGAGCTACTCATCACATATGTGACATAGAGAGGATTCTGTAAAGTCAAACCAGACAGGATAGGAAATTGGGAGAGCAATTTGTTTGAAGAAACATCATCCAGATGCTGCATTTATCCTGCATCTGTCCAAGCAAATATTTTCTTCCTTCAATACCCTCTCCTGCCAGCTCCCCAGTTTTATAAGGCTTTATCCATAGGCTGGAATTTCTGTATGGACATAAAAAGGAAACATGACTGTACTGCAATGGCTTTTGGCATGGACACGTATTGCATTTGAATCATTGTTTTTATTTCTGAACTGTGAAATCTTGGCCACCTGACTCCTAGATTAATATATTAACAAGATAAAACTATATACCATAAGGTTTCTCAGATAAAAAGCTTAGCTATGCCAGCATTTCGTATTATCCTTTTTATCCTTCACTATGTCAGAGCAAAATGTAGCATCTAATTCTTCAGCTAAAACCCCCATTCGATACTTAATGCTCAACAATAGGGTAATATCTATTTTAGTTTGGAGTTTAATTTTAAATGAGGTGACATGCAACAAAATGGAACACAGACTGGAAAGTGGTCTCCTGCAGTGTGATAAATGAGAGACTACAACTGAGTAACATAGTGGCAATTAAAAAGGTAATATATCCCTTCAACTTGGCATCCTATAACCCCATGACTAGGTAGCCAAGCAACCAAGTGAATGCCAACATCCTCAGCTATGTTTATGCAGTATGCTGCTCACAGATAACCATACTGCAGAGCAGGAGGGGGAGTAGTCCCAATGAGGAGAACTTTGGTCTAGTTCTCTGGCAGCAGTTATTTTTCTGTACCATGCAAAGGGACCCTCTATACATCAGCCCTCCTTTCCTGTGTGATTATCCACAAAGTCATTCAATATCATGCAGTGCAGCTGAATGAGTTGGAAGACCTTGTCTTAGATGAAACATCACTCTCAATACAATAAAGCTTTCAAGCAGCTGCTCCTCTTACAGCATGGCACTGCCCCATTGGCTTTCCTGGCTTAGTGGTCCTGCATGTCCCCTTGTGCTTCTTCTGCTGCAAGAAGTCCTCTTCAGAGGTTTTCATTTTCCTGGCTTTTAAGAGGCTGCATGACCTCAAGCAACATGACCTACCAAGTCACAGGAGCTGAGACTTTCACCAGTGTACTTTAAACCCAGCAATGCATGCAACAGTTGTTGGCACTGTCCTCTGGGACAGATGGTCTACGCTGCAGCTATGAAAGGCAGTGAGAGCTGGGAAACAGATGGATTTAAATAAATAAATAATAATTTGTAAATGGCCACGATGATAGAGCAGGGAAAATGTTAAATCTCCTCCTAGCTTAGACTGCAGGGTGGAAAAGACATTGGGCAAAGTCCATTTCAGAAACACAAGAAGAGCCAGGACAGACGTAACTCTGAGTTTCAAATCTGTTACTAAGTTATTGTATAGTCTTAACTGTGACAGCACCTAAGTTATCACAACCAAGCACTGAAATGAGTCAAAACAGAGCACTATAATTAATACTGTCAAAGCTATTTTTGTTCCCTTGAAGCTGTTTTTACAGGCTGACATGATTGGACAACAGGTATGACAAGACTTTAGCGTGATGTTACCTTCACAGAGCTAGAGACCTTGCTGTAGGAGAGGATAAAAAATAGGGCTCTGCCGAACAACCCAGTACAGAGAAAGCCTACCTAACCTGGGGAAATCAGGAGGCTGCATTTTTCTTTCTCTGAAACTAATAACAGTCCCACCAAAGCTACCTCATTGTAAGACTCAAGAACTGTATTGGTGTTTCATGCTGGTGATTTGCTAAAAACCAGTTCTAAACAGAAGACATGAGCAACAGGGGAGAGGAAAGAAGAAAAAAGGAAAGGAAAAGGAATATATTTCTGATCTAAATATACATCTTTTAGCAAGCTCCTGCCCTAGACAGATGGGCTTTGTTTTCGCGTTCCCCTGCACAATCTCACATGCAGACCTGACCATACACAGCTGCACATCTCCAGAGCACATGGGGCATTGTCAGCATAATGGAATACATTCATCCATTTAGCTTGTTACCCAAGGAGAATGTATGTGATAGTCCACACAGCTCATCTTCAGTGAGCCAAGCAATACCTCAGAAGAACAAGAACTTGTCTGTACTTCATCGTTATTAGTATGTTTCAGTTGTAACTTTTTCATAGTGCTTTCCACCTTCCAAATAGACTGGCTCCTTGTATTGCTCTCATAATGTAAATACACAATATTCAGCTTCATTTCACCAAACGGGCAGTTCTGGCAGAGAAATTAAGCTAGAGCTCTGTGACCACACAAGGCCACAAACTCTGCTGCTTGGCCCACTAGACTCTGTCTCAGCAAAGTAGCACCTACAGAGGCACAAGACAACCAAAATAAAATTAAATATTTACCTCCTCCTGACTCCAACCTGCTCTGTGCAGAAAACAAACAAAAAAAACCTTTACAAACACCTCCCAGCTGTGCTCTCAGAGGATCTGCACAAAAGCGGCTGACACTGAGGCTTAAAAACTACATTTATTAGAGATAGCTTGTGCTGAGAAAACCTGGTGCTTAAAAAAAGGCAGAAAGTAGTTAGCATCCCACATCATTAGGGGATGCTTTTCCCTAATGAGCTGGCACAGAATTGGCCTTCAGTGGGAGCTCCTCATCTTGCTGAGATTGGCTGACAAGCTTCCTCAAGCACAGACTACTTCGTCATCCTTTCTGGGGTGTTTAGCCCTGTCTAGAAATAACAGAGGCTGCTATAATATGAATAAGAAAAAAAAAATCCCACTGTGCAGCTGACATGGGGAGAGCTCATTGCCTTGTGGCAAACAAGGTAGTAATAATCCTTCCAGTTCTGATGGGGATCACTGAACATCAGGGCTGGTAGTTGCCCTTTCCCTTCTGACAGGATAGTTAGCCCCTGGGAAGGAAATAAATTACTGAGCCATTTAACACCTCACTAGGAGTTAAAACTCTACATTCAGCACCTCCAACTAGATTTTTAAAGCAGCTTGGGTTAAACAGCAAGTTGTGAAGTTAACGCTGATGGTATACAGCACCATTTCCTTAAGGGAAGCTTTTTCTTTAAAGGACTCAAAATTCCAGGCAAATAATTGTTTCCATTCTCCCTGCTTAGCCGTCCTGTTTTGGGTTTTATAGTCTGTCTGTATTTATAAATAACCCACTTTGTTTACAATTATTTTAAGTATTTTCAGGAAAGGGAAGGAAGAAAACTCTGGGAATATGGCAATTGCCTGTCTGCCCTCATTAGCCCAGTAATTATTTCACTGTAATTCAATTGTTTCTTGTACTCAGTTCAAGATAAGAGGACTGCAGCAGCAATAATAGCTCAAGAAGTTCTTTTCTTTTTTTTCTTTTTTGTGCTTCTTTCTATAAAGCTGTTAATTCCTACCCCTGCATCACTCCTCCCTCTTATCCCTCTTAGTTATGGTATACAGCAGGCTTGCCACTGTGCATTGAATCAGAGCTAAAAATATTTATCTTTCTTTTTTTGCAGGTTTTGATTGGTTTTCAACCCAGATTAGTTGGCATTTGCATGGTGGGCACATTGTGAAAGCTAAATAAGGTTTTATTCAAGTTAGTAAAATCTGCAAACATGGTGTGACCTGTAACTGAAAAATAAGGTACTTTAATCCATGCAGAATCAAAACTGCATCAAAGCAAATGCTTTGAATGATACACAAGCCTTCGATACTCTTTACTGTAGCAACGGAAGTAAGAAGCAGAAATGTAGATCCCATGTTAATAAATCGTCCTATCAGAGGTATGAATGACACAAAATATTCACCAAAGTCTGGAGTTTCTGGGTAGGACCAGATTTCTTCCACTTGAGGCTTGGCCTTGCTGGGGGAGATGAACAGACAAGCTGGACTGCTCTACATTTTAGGTTGAACACAAGTTGCTGTCTTCATGGACTTAATACAACCAGAGGTACCATCAGTGTGACCTCTGAGGAAGAGGGTGCAGAGCTCTTCTTCACTGTGGGTTCACTGTGATGTTTCAGCCATCCTCTCCTGTAACCCCAAGGTTTTGGCTCAATCGTGAAAACACAGTTGTCATCCACAACAGGGTGTTTTTCTGTCACCCACAGCATTCCCCAGCTCAAGAGGGTGTCATTTGCTCTCTGCTTCACTGGCAAGTTGGATCATCTCCAAAGACTGAGTGCCACCCTCCTCATTTGCTAAAGGAGTCTCCTTTTGCTGACAGATCCAAGAACAGATGTGGGTGGAAGACAGGTGACTTTATCCTGCTACTAGGAAGGGTGGTGGTGGTGTGTGTTTAAATACAACTCCTCCTTTTTTAAAAAGCAAGCCTCAGTCAATGCAATTTCCTCAGCTAGTGTATGTGGACCAAACTGGTTTAGAATTGTATCTTAGCTCAGTTGTAAAGCTAAAATGAATAATCCTTCCACTACTTGATCCGGAACTGCATTTCAGAGCTTAAGGAGCTTTCCTTACATGAGGGGAGACTTGTATATTGCTCCTCCTGACACCTGCCATCCCACTTATACCTGATCAGAGCAACAGTGTGCCATGTCAGAATCTTGCTTTTTCAACCAGATGGCAGCCACTATCCTTCCTCTGCTCGATGTTCAAGTCTGTGTCAATTAAGTTACTTTTTGGCAAGCTCCAGTGACCGCCGTGTGTGCCTGAGCCTACCACAACAACAGGTGCCGAAATGTGACCTGAAATGGGCGATGCACCATAGCAAATAAGAGCTTCAGGGTCTGCAAATCCGCTCCAAAATGAGGAAATAGCTCTGGCTTCACCCAGACTTGCTGCATGTACGGCGCTGTGAACTTTGCTTGAGTTTCTCAAAACATCCGTGCGCTTATCTTGTTCATCAGTGCAGCCCTTCTCAGAGAAGCCAGGATATTTTGGAAACTGTGCAAGAAGAGAAAACCTTCCTATCTGATCTCACTGCTGTCTCCTGGACGGGAACGACATGCATTTTGCTGGCCCATCAAGGCTTTCTGATTTGCCAGATGGTGACTGCCTTACCTCTCCTAAACAATCCAGATGCAAAGGAGTGGAGGAAAAATAAGAAGAGGAAAAGATAAGAGAAGATCGGGAACAAAAAAAGACCAGGAGGCCTCTCCAGCTCCCAAGAGTGACTAAGAACTGGTTTATGAAAATCAGTCTCAGTGACAAATCTTCCATTAGTCTCCCTTTCCCCAGAGGCTTCTCTGGGGGGCTATTTTTAACTCCCATCATTGTTATGAACAGGTAACACATGTCCTCACAACCAGTGTTACCAGCCACACTGAGAGGACACAGGGGAAGTATAACCCAGAAGAGGAAGGGGGGATGGGTGGCTTCAGCTGAGCCTGACTTAAGCAGGCTGGGAAACCAGGAGGCACATTGAATGGGGATAGAAGTGTCTCCTTAAGAGAGTATTTGGAAACTACCAGGACTCTCTGAGGCAGCCTCAGCCCTAACTCTGTGCACCTCCATCCAGCTTCAAGGTCTGTTCCAACCAGTGCATGTGTCTTATTGCTGCATTGCTTTGGGTGCAATATGAAGCTCTCCTCAGCACTAAGTATTTTCTTAAGGGAAGCACTGGACATTGGTAACATATTGCAATTGTTCTTTGATACCGTATTTCTAGAAGGGGTTAATATCCAATAGTAGAAACAAAAATGGCTTATCTTGCAAAGGTACAAGAGGGACAAGTGCCTGCTGCCATCCTCGGCTGGAGGCAATCAGTGCTGTTCAGCTCCTTGCCATTGGTCCTGCTTTGGCAACGGTGAAGGAAATTATTCTTCATATTCTGAAACAGCAAATATCAAGTTAGGTTGCAGATTTTCCTTCACGCTTGGTGGCAAGCACCCAGGCCCAGCATGGAGAAGAGAAACCAGCTCCAATGGCAGTAGC
Source organism: Columba livia (assembly GCF_036013475.1). Classification (NCBI taxonomy): domain Eukaryota; kingdom Metazoa; phylum Chordata; class Aves; order Columbiformes; family Columbidae; genus Columba; species Columba livia. The sequence continues at coordinate 50,493,251 of NC_088603.1, read as the reverse complement.
CTGTGCCTGCAAAGCAAGGAGAGCTGCTTTTCCCCATCTGTCACCAGTGACTTTCTGAATGACCTTGGCATGTAGCAGTGTGACAACCATTAAGACATGGCTGATTGGTTTGCTACAGCGGTGTCACTTCCCAATGTACTGCAAGGAAAGCAGATAAGTCCAACATGGTGTCCTTTCCAAGAGAGAGGATAACTAAAGTGCAGCCCCCTTCCCCAGCAGCAGGACTGCTGCCGATTTCCCCATGCTTGGACTGTCTCTGTTTACAATTATAGAATAGTTTGGGTTGGAAGAGATCTTCAAAGGTCATCTAGTCCAAACCCCCTGCAATGAGCATCTTCAACTAGATCAGGTTGCTCAGAGCCCCATCCAGCCTGTCCTGGAATGTTTCCAGGGATGGGGCATCTATCACCTTTCTGGGGCAATCTGGGCCAGTGTTTTACCACCCTCACTGTAAAACATTTCTTCCTCATGTCTAGCCTGGATCTCCCCTCGTTCAGTTTAAAGCCATTACCCCTTGTCCTGTTGTAACAAGTCCTGCTCAAAAGTCTGTCCCCATCTTTCTTCTGGGCCCCTTTTAAATACTGAAAGGCTGCAACAAGGTCTCCTTGGAGCCTTCTCTTCTCCAGGCTGAACAACCCCAACTCTCACAGCCTGTCCTCATGGGAGAGGTGTTCCATCCCTCTGATCATCTTGGTGACTTCCTCTGGACCCTCTCCAACAGAGATAAAGGTATGCTCCCAGTCCTTTTTTCGGTCCTGCAAACATGCATCCTTTCTAACAGCAGCCTGTAGATCTGCAGTCTGTCCAGCAGTGTTGTAGAGCAGCAGGATTATCCTGCAGGAATGGGTGAGCTTGTTCTGACCTAATTTTGCATCCCTTAAGGTAGTGATAGATTGGAAAATTCAGCTTGGATTTGTGCATTTATAGGTGCAGAGTACAAAAAGTAAAAATGGAGAAAATAATACAGAGGAAAATGGTACTCAGCCTGTGAAGCAAACAATATAAAAATTATTATGAAATTAAGAGCCAAGAGGGGAAAAAGAAATAGTCTAATAAAACCCTAACAATCTGTGTCTTGTGGAGAACAGGTATTGGCTCTCAGAAGGGAAAAGGAAGATTATTTCATCGTCTGTTCTCTAACTAGAGCCTGCTCTCATCCTAGATGAATGAACCACCACAGAAACCACAAAACACAACATTTTGAAAGGTTCTAGATTTGCAAACGACTTCAAAAAACATTTTGAGCAGTTTGTAAAGCGTTACATTCCTAAATATCTACTTTCAGTACTGGAATTCTGGTGGTGAAACCATGCTGTCACTGTAGATGGCTTGCTCCTTTCTTTTACATTATTTTTTTAATCAGTCTTCCTGAGAGTATTCCCCAGCAACATTTTCAGACCAAGGCCAGACATGGTATGTTGTGTCATGGCAGTGCTGGCTGCTTTCTCTCTCTCCAGTCACAGATGACTTCAGGGCAATTCTTCACCCTCACCAGGGGACGTAAAACTCTGTCAGGTAGAGTTTTGCTGGTGGAAAACTGAGTTATGGATAGGTGAAACCACTTGCTTAAAACTACACAGCTGGTCAGGGGTGGAACTGAATGCCAAATCCAGGGCTTTTCAAGTCCAGGTTGGTGCTTTCTGCTCTGAAATGGAAATTACTTCAGGTAAGCCAGCAGCGCATATCCCTCTGCTTGGGACCCTTTGGAGGGGAATCCACGGAAAGGCAGCCCTTGCCATCTCACACCATCCCCAGGGCTGGACAGCCCACATGGGGATGAAGAGGTACCTCAGAACTGCTTCTCTCTCCCAAAGCCATGATCTAGCCCCTGGTGATACATTGGCATGAAGACCCTCTCAGAGAATCATAGAATAATTTTGGTTGGAAAAGACCCTCAAGACCAGAGTCCAACCATAACCTAAATCTAGCACTAAACCATGTCCCTAAGAGCCTCATCTATGTGTCTTTTAAACACCTCCAGGAATGGTGACTCCACCACTTTCCCGGGCAGCCTGTTCCAATGCTTCACAAGCCCATTGAAGAAGTTTTACCCTAATATCCAATCTAAACCTGCCTTGATGCAACTTGAAGCAGTTTCCTCTTGCCCCATCACTTGCTACATGGGAGAGGAGACCAACACCCTCCATGCTGCAACCTTCTTTTAGGTAGTTGTAGACAGCAATAAGGTCTCCCCTCAGCCTCCTTTTCTCCAGGCCATACAGCCCCAGTTTCCTCAGCTGCTCCTCATCAGACTTGTGCTCCAGACCTCTCATCTGCTAAAGTGGAAAAGAAAAATGCTATTTTACATTCCTGGATAGTGGGAAATTCACATGCTGCCAAAGTCACTTGTATGGCACCGCACCTGCTAAGTAGGCAGACAGCTTCTGTTACAGGAGATGCTCTGTGGCCGTAGCATGATCTGCTGCTTAAGACTGCAGAGTGGCTTTCGGTGAGGCTACAACCATGGGCTTTAGCAGTTCCCCAAAGCTCCTCCTCTGAGGACTGAACCTGAGGATAAGAAACCCGCTTGTTCTGTTCAAAAATATCCTTTAAATTCCAATTTAAGAATTTCTTCTGAGGTAATTCAGCATTATCTGTAAACGTGGATTACTGGCTTTGTGAATATTTCATGGTTTCTATTAGTCATTTATATTTTTAGAAACATGTGCCATAAAAATTGAAGTAATTTTGTCTCAGTTCTGCCATGCTGGAGATCTTTTTCCTCCAAAATATATTTTGTTACAGCCTTGTATGTCTGATAAAAGAAATCATGGTGAAGTTAAAAGGGAGATCTGTCTCATCTCTAACATTTCCCTGAAATATGAGTCCACCTGGGTGGATGGCAGTGTATAAAGTTTCATTAGGCAGCTAGGAAATTCTTCTCTCCAGATCCCTTCCCAGAACTGACTGTCTTAAGTGCTTCCCTTTTCACCCAGTTAATTTCCCCAGGGTTTACTCTTTTCCTAGATAAAAACATACCCTTCAGTTTTAAAGCCATATATTTGTGATTCTTTATATTCAAAGTCCTCTTAGCTTTCTTAGTAGCCCACAGTGCTCTGATGGTTAAATGTGTCCTCCTGCAACAACCTGTAGCCTGGTGCTTGGCCCATGGGCTCCTAATGCTGGTCGAGCCCCAGGAATGGAGTAGGATCACAGGCTGCCTTCCTCCTACATGGACACAGTGCCCAACAGTTCCTATGGGAAGTCCAAAAAGCCAACCTGCCCAGGGCCACAGGCTCTGAAGGCCTGTAGGAGCTGGGTTGTGGCTTGGGCTGCTCAGCAAGGATCTGAAGTGCAGGACTAGGCTCTCTGGGGCCAGGATGAGCTGTTAGTATATCTCTCTCCAACACCTAATCACCCAGATTTTGCTGATGACAAGCTCTGAGTAAGAAAATTACCTGCAGCTGTCAGCATTTGGATCAGCTGTGGCTTTCTGCAGACAGTGAGGTCCAAAAAGTGCAAGCAGTGTTAATGACAGAGGCTGAGGGCACAGCATCCTGCTGTGCAAGCTCTGGGGTGAACTGTATTTGAGCTCTCATTAACATCCCCAATGCCAGAAATATTCACTTCACACAAAATAAAGCCCTGCATTATCTGTGGCTGGCAGCAGACAGGAAACAGGGTTTGGAATGACAGGGCCCATCACTTGCCATGACAGGAGTGGGGAGGCAGGAGAGCACGAAAGCTGGAGCAGATGATGTTGCTGTGCAGGGCTGTGGGTTTGCTTCCTGCCTTCAGGCAAACCAGACAGGTTGTTTTTATCATGTGGATCCTACTCATATACAATCCATCACATTTTAAAAGATTTCTTTTAGTGAGGAGTTATAAAATTTAACTCTGACTTTTGTTACAGCTGGTGATTTACTAGATGGGGACCTTTTAATTTATTTCCCCCTCAACCTAGAGCCATTCCCTTGTAACGAGGGTTTGGCTGCTCAGAGGTCTTTGGCATCCCAGTACTCACAGTCATCTCAGGCATGGTGTCAAGAGATCACCACAGACCTGGCCCCATTAAGTGCACCCCAACTTGCCAGATTGACATCCTCACCCTCTTTCCTCCCTTCCCCCCCAAATACACTTTGCTCCTTTTCTTGTTAGTTCTTTGCCTCCTGAACTTTTAAGGTATGGCAGGTCGAATGGGAATAGAAAACTTGCCTTCCAAGCAAGGAAAAACAAAAACCAAAACAAAACCAACAACAAACAAACAAACACACACAACCAGAAAACCCCAAACACTAAAGTTGTCCTAAAATTCATTAACTGGAGATGTGAGAAAGAGCTCAGCACAGAACCACAGCAGCAGCAAACACTGTTCCTGCTCCAGAGGCAAATGAGGACTGTACGACAGTGACTCATTAAGGGGGCCATGGACACTTTTGGCAGCATGTGGCTGTATGTTATCAGTACATTCTGCAAATTTCCAGCTGGCCTCTGGGCTGTAAATAATATTTTGGAGCCACCATGATTCATACCCTGGCTGTTCAAAAGCACTGTGCAGCCACAGGCAGACTGGAACCCATTAGGTAAGGCTGTTTTTTTTTTCCTTATAATTACTGACAGCTGCTGGAGGTGCACATACTCTGATTTCCAAATAGAGAAAGCTGGGTGGCTTCCACCTCACTCCTGTTTTTCCACAGCTTGCTTTATGTCTTCCAGATCCGCATTCTTATTTGAGCTTTACACAAGTTTCTAAACCCAACTGAAAGACCCAGGAGGCCCAAGATGGAAAGTCACCACTTCTTAAGCTCAGCATATGTGAGGTGGAGGAAGACTCAAACCACTGCCGGTTCTTCCCCTGGAGCACTCCTATTCCTTTGGTTTGGCACTGGTAGCCCAGTGAAAGTGTCTGGAAGGGAAAATATTTAACACAAGAACAAAAGGAAATTTTTAAAAAGTCACTGAGTTATAAATCTTTGCCGGCTTTGCCTGATTTGGCAGATTCTCTTCCTTTTTTAAACGCTTTCTGGCTTATGCTGTTTTAAAGGGAACCTAATCTACAAACCACGAAATTGCAGCTGATTTTAAGACTCATATTCAGCATATAGACCTTCACCTCGTGGCACAGTATGAAGGTATCAAAGACAGTGCAGAGATATGAGCAGGTTAAGATTTCCAGCCACACGTCTCTCCCTGCTCCACGTCTAAGGACCAGACTCAGAGATGTTCCAAAAGGTGGAAAGCCCTACACCACTGATGTCTTCACAGTCTATTTTCTATGAAGCCACATCAAGTGACTTCCCAAGGCAGATATTGGTCCTGTTGTACAACTGCTGCTGCAAGGCAAGAAGCAGGGAAAGTAATTTGGCCATTTGACACCAACACTATGGGGTAGATGCTGTGGGACCATGCCCACAGCCCTGGGTACATTTTTCAGCTCTGTCCCTGCTCCCCTTTTAATATTTTTGTAGTCACAAGAGCCAGAAAGCAAGAAAACTACTCTGTTGTTTGTTCTTTTTCTCATTTTCACTCTCTCAAGTACTGCCTCATGCATCCATGAACTAGATTTTACAGATTTTCTTACATTTGACAGAAACCACACACAAATATCCTTGCACTTAATGAGACGTCTAAATGCTGCTTTCCCATCAAGTAGTTGCAAAGTATCTGCTGGCTTCCCTGTTCTCAAATTTATACCCATAATTTGTGCCAAAACAAAAAATCTAGTTTCAAGCTATTGAGGTTAGCTGGTCAGAGACATGGGGTCAGTCCTTCCAGCCTCTGTCACCCAGAGTCTCTGCCAGGAGAGTTCAGTCTGATAACAGAGTTTCTCAGTGTTCTTCTTTTCATCATAGTCTCACTGGTAGCCCAAAACATTCGTGTGTCAGCTTTGAACTAAAAAAGGAAAACAACTGAAATGCAGCCCCAGGGAGGAATACACCAAGTGCTCAGCTCTCTGGGAAAGTTTTGCCACTTACATTAAATATGTTTAATTTTATGGATAAAAGTTATCTTCATATAGCTGTGAAAGAATATTTATTCTTTATGTTTTAGAGCAGCTTAGTTATGGTTTAACTTAAACCCCTTCCAAAACACCACAGACTGGAAAAAAACAGTCTCAATTACATACCAAAGCAAGCCTACATAACTATATAAGCATGCACATCACTTCCCTCTAAAGACAAAACCTGAGAAATATACTAAAGTAAGTCCAGGAAGAAAGTGTAAAGCTTGTGGAATATGAATGGATGAAAAGGTTTGGATCATATAGGACTTGGGACAAAAGGACGCAATAATCACGCTTTAGGCCCAATTCATTGCTTACATAAAGTGACAAAACTCCCCTGGAGCTGAAGCAGTAGTTGCCGGATAAACAAGAGATTTGATCCAGTGGGTCAGCTGGGTAAATTTTGACAGTAATTTTCTAGTTGCAAAAACATATGTGTATTTCATGATTCAGCTGGCCATAAAGGCATCCCAGACCTGGTGCTGGGGCATCTTTCCCTCCCTCTCAGGCTGAAGAAGACTCAGTCTCCTATGGTGGTGGGTTTGGTGCTGCCCAAGGCTGCAGGGAAACATGCACGAGGGGTCCTTCTCCTTAGGGCATTCTCACTTTGCTCACCTCACACTCATCTGTTGGTTTGCTTTGTTTTGTTTTTTAAAGGAAAACCAAAGATCTTTGCCATTTTTATCCTATGTTTATTAATTCCTTGAATATTTAGTTTTAATTTTCCTTGTTGTTTTGTTTTTCATTGGGACATTTCTTTAACTCTTCAACAATTTTGAAAAAAAAAAAAAAAGGGCAGAAAGCAGCTCTTTTTTTGTGTGTGTTTTTTTTGTTTTGTTTTTTTGTTTGTTTTTAGTTAAGCTGACAGCTTAATTAAACAGGTCACTTTCTACCCTAGCAAACCCAAATCCTTCTCTTCAACCACAGTCCACCACAGCTGTCACAGATCACTGCATGTGAGTTGATGGAGTGCTCCTTCTTTCTGGATTTTGGCAACAAAACGATTTCACCAGAAACTTTCAGCTCCTTGAAGTCACTGGAAAGTTCAAGGACCAAGTCTGCGATGTGGCAAACTGCTGGTGTTACCAGGCTGAAATATCTGAGCTTTATTTCACAATCTGTCTATTGGAGTGTTTTGGTGTATGCTGGATGCACCCCACAACCCCAGCCTCTGTGTACTACGTAGGAACCCATGTCCTGCCTGGCAGGAAGCTTTGTCCCGAGGTTATATTTTCCAGATGCCTGTGCTAACTGTTTTTGTGCCCATGGGACTGTCCTTACTCTTACCTTTCCTTTCCGACTCCCAGAAAGATGCACAATGGGAGGGGAAAGCATTTAACTGAGCTGGAGCTGCTGTCTTGGCCCCACTGAAACCATCTGGAACTCCTTGATCAAAATTCATTGCCTTGCGCTGCTTCAAAGGAGAAAGGATCAAAGAAACCACCTCTGTTCCCAGTTCCTACATCTGTTCAATGACCTTAGCAAAGGCATTTCACCTTTTTACTGCTTCAATGTCCACATCTGCAAAGATGAATGATAAAAAAAATGTATGGTGTATGAATGCAGAGTGCCATAGTGAACTTAAATATTGTATCAGGAATACACTAATAATATCAATAAGCAAATAAAGGCTGAACAAGAAGTGCCTGTCTCTGCAGGACCGTTACATTTTGCAATGTTGTTATGCTATTTTTCTTCTCTTCTCCCTGCATTTTCGTCTCACAAGTGGTTGTGCTTCTAGCAGGGAAGTTTGCAGCCTTCCCCCAGCCCCCACCCTCACTTTTTCCAGGGAGAAATTTCACATGTCCAACAGCAGCCTGGAGACGCAACAGGCTGGATGCTCGTATTTCACTCTGTGCTTGTGTGACCTTTAAAAATATAACCTGCCAGTGGGGAGAAAACAGGTAAAGGAGAAACACATTGGACTCAAAGCACAGGTTTTCATAGCCCCACAAGTTTTGTGGGATGCATGTGGCAGTGACCAAGCATCAAGGTGCTATCAAGACAAGTGATAAGAACAGCTGTGCTGCATGCCCACAGCTGGAGAGACACCCCAACACAGGCTCTAAGAGTACAGGGTACAAACACGCTTGCTGCCTTCCCCATCATGTAGGTCACCAGTCAGATTTGCCTTGATTGACAGCCCGTTATAAAAGAGGATCAGCAAGGCGGGGGGGTGGGGGTGGCATTAGTCAAAAATTACCAAATGGGAAGAGGGAACATCCAATCACACACCAAAGTGGGGCCAGCCTGGGAACCTGGATTTACAGCTAATAACATCACCTACTATTAATTCCCTGGCTGCACAGGAGAGGATTTCACAGAGAAATCCACCACTTTCATCCGATAGCTTCTCTGCTGTGAACAACAGCAGTGGGTAAAAATAGGAAGGCGGTGTGAGAGAGATAATTAGCACTGTTAACTTCTGCTACAGTTAATTAGGATGAGTTGTGACTGCTTCATTTGTTTAAAACAAAATCTTTTAAGAAAGAAACTTAACCCAAAGCCTAAGGAGGAAAACCAGAAGGATAAGCAAGCCATAATCCTTCTGATGTCCTCCAAGCCACGCTCAAGGAATTGCAATAAAGAGTTATGTGGCCCAATGCATGATTCCCAGTGGTATTATCTATTTCAGTAGAAGTTCTAATGCTTTCCAGAATCCTATCAGCTGCTTTTTTTGCAAGTGAAAAATCTTCAAGCCTTGAAAAGCCATTCTTTAATCCTGTGCTCCTTGTTTTCTCTCTTCACCTTTGGGTTTTATGAGAATTAATTTGGGAAAGTATCTGTCCGGACAGTGCTCAAGCTGCAATGAACAGAGCTGCTTGATACTGACTGGCTATTTTATTCCAAAGCTCTAGAGAAGGATATTAAGAAATTAATACAATGTTGCTCTGGCTCAGTACAGACACTTTTAACCAGAAACACTGGAGATGTTTTAATCCAACAAGAACATTTTCCACTTACCAAAAAAATCCAATTTCACACTACATGAAAAATTGTGGAAGAAAACTTCAAACACCTTAAGTGTTTTCACAAATTATTTTGGGGGTTTTGATTTTGAAGGGACACACTTTTAAGAAGTAAGAAATTGAGTGAAAAATTTAAATCATCTGTAGTTACTGAATCTAGCTTTGGGTCTGATACAAAACTCAGGAAAGAGCCTACCAAATATTTGTATCCTATTATATTTTCAATTTATTGCTAGCACATTTTAGAAATGGAAAGCAAGCAATTACTTCAGTTGTATTTGGCAAACAATACTTGTGAGATGTAAATTAAGAAAGCCCATTTCTGGGATCTGCATCCTTCTTATACAATTTCATAATGCAGGGGAACCATGGTTTGTGCAATGCTGGCAATGAAATATTAAGATGCACCCAGTGGCAAATTGACTCGTCTCATCTTTCAGCTTTGGCTCTGGATTAGAGGCTAGCAGGAGAAGCTAATTTTGCTGTCAGGGCCAGCCTGGAGAGCAAAACTCAGTCACTGACAGGAGGAAAGCATTGCTTGGAAATCTCTTGAGCCATGTGACCCATGTAGCCCCTTTGCTACTTTTTTTCCTGAATGTTAAGGGAAGATGACAAGTTTAAAGTGAAGTAAAAGAAGCAGTCCTTCAGAGGGTCACAGAGTGGTTTGGGTTGGAAGTGACTTCTGGAGATCATCTCGTCCAACCTGCCTGCTAAAGCAGGTTCACCCAGAGCAGATCACACAGGAATGTGTTTGGGCAGGTTTTTAATGTCTCCAGAGAAGGAGACTCCACAACCTCTCTGGGCAGCCTGTTCCAGTGCTCTGGCACACTCAAAGTAAAGAAGTTTTTCCTCATATTCAGATGGAACCTCCTGTGCTTCAGTCTGTGCCTGTTGCCCCTCATCCTGTCATTGGGCACCACTGAAAGGAGTCTGGTCCTTTCCTCTTGACATCCATCCTTGAGAAATTTATAAGCATAAATAAGATCCTCTCTCAGCCTTCTCTTCTCCAGGCTGAACAGACCCCGCTCTCTCAGTCTCTCCTCATAAGAAAGATGCTCCACACCTCTAATCATCTTTGTAGCTCTCCACTGGACTCCCTCTAGTAATTCCTTGTCCTACTTAAACTGAGGAGCCCATAACTGGATGCAGTACTCCACATGCGACCACACCAGGGCAAAGCAGAGGGGAGGATAACCTCCCTCAACCTGCTGGACGCACTTTTCCTCATGCACCCCAGGCTTTGCGCAAAGTGTCATCAAGCTACGTCACCTTTTGGTGCCTGATGGTACAGACCCCATCAGTTGACAAGGACTCGAGGGATGGCCAGAGAGCCCACAAGACACATCAGGTGAGAGCCATGAACTACACAAGAGATGGTACAGTGTAGCCCCAAATGGGGATCATGCCTGCTGCCAGCCAGCCGCACAGGCAAAGCAAAGCAAGCCCATCACCCGAACCCACACAACAAGACAAAAATGGTGAAATGGATCTCAAAACTGTGTGCAGATCAGCCCTGAGCTTATCCGGGGAGCAAGAGATGCCAGGCAGCTGTAGCTCCAGGGGCTGTTCAGGCCAGAGTGACACTGACCAAAAAGACATTTGATTTAATTTTGCCTCTGTGACCTGATTACCTGGACTGCAGCCCAGCTTTTGAGGTCTTATCAGCCTTTCTTGAGCCAGGAGGGAAATGCTGACCCATGGACAAAAAGTAAAACCAGGGTGACAGATTGTTTTGGACATGTATTGAAAAGTATATATTTTAGAAATACATATTTTAGATATATAAATAAAAAGAGTCATAAGCTACTGGATTAAAGAGACCAGGGGGCTTTCATATTTAATTGAAGCACTTCCATATTATCTTAGTGACAAGCAGGCAGATGCCGGGTCAGGATTACCCTGTGATTTCCAGTCTAATTCCAATGTTTTACTGCTACCTTCAGCTGGTAGAGGAATAAAGGCATCAGCCAGGCATTCTAATTCTTCTCTGCAGAAGTGGGTATAGGATCAGAACATAGGTTTGTAACAACAAAGTCCTCAATTGGAGGGTTTCTCCATAAAGAGATAAAGCCCACAAAGCAAACCCAATTTGAATCATAGTCCACACTCTGCTGCAAATTGTACCTGTGCCCTGGTATATGCTTCTCTGTCTGCGAGGGAGCCTGGCATGGGGTGTCCTCTGAGCCCCAGTGCCTGCTTCAGGCACTGCTGTGAAACCATTTGGTCAAAATCAAGAATTCACGTCCCTGGGGCACATCATTTCCATAGCCCAGAAAGAGGGACTTAGCAAAAACACCTTTCCACTTCCTATAACATCTTACTCTGCACACACATGGATTAAACTTCTCTGTGGGTTTGTGGCTCTCTGCAGGTAATATTGCATATACCAGTACGTTTTTATCCCCAGATAAGCTCTTGGAGGTACAAGCCATCTTCTTATTTTCCTTGCTTAGAGCTCTGACAAAGTTCATATATCCTACTGTGACACATGCAATAAATTATAAACCTTCAAATTTGAGTAGTAATTTAGTACTGGCTTGGGAGTTTCCTTGGATCCTGTGAAAAGAACTCAAATCCCACTGAATTTGCTGTCCTTATTTACAAATGGCTGTCTGCTCCAGCACAGAGCATCCCCACAATGAGGGATTGCTTCACCACCATTGCAGGGATCTCTTTGTAGAGTACATGCCCCACACTGGTATTTGAGCCCCTTGTTTCACCTTTTTCTAGTGTAACTGCTCATCAGCAAACAGTAGAGGACATCTGAAAAGTGTGTTCTGCCTAGGCTAGTGCTTCAGAGCTTTTTTCTTTGCTTAGCTATTTTTTTCCCCCCAATGATTTTAATTTCTCTAATTTCTGGGGGTACCCAAGTGAACAAGGCGTGCTGCCAGAGAACTGACCTCAGTGGGAAGATGAAAGTACCCAGCAAATTTCCTAAATAGGTCCTTCCCTCACAAAGTGTTTAATGTGATTAGAGACCTGATCTTCAGAGTGTCCAGAGATGAAGAGTTGCAAGTACTGAGTGTCCTCCAGCATGTGCCCTGTAGCGCTTCATTCATCCTGGTTCCTATGCAATTTACTTCACTTACCTATGTTACATTTTTGTCTCCTGATTTTCATGGATCAAAATAACAGGCTGTGAGAACAACGGACCTGTTGTGCTAGATGTATAGATCAGTACTGACATGAGTGCTGACAAGTACTGATTTCAGAAGTCATTTGTTGTTAGATGATGTGCACATATATAGATGCTCGTTTTGCTCATATTATTTATAACCTCTTAAGAGACACATTTATCTGTATGTGTCTGTAGGTGTGTCTATATATAGTTCTCCGTCTACTTGTCCCCCCCATTAGCCTCTTAAAAAATGTGGTATTCAGCTCTGAGGTACCAATTTCTTTATCCTTCCACCCACATCTCCTTCCTTTTCACTTCACCTACCTTATTCCCCAGTTTCATCCCCTTCATTCCTGTCTAGACTCTCATCTATCACCTCTTGCACCCCCTTTAAACAACCTCTCAGTGATGTTGTATGTCCAAAAGCAGCTCCCTACACCTGTGGCAGAGGTGGCAGCCACAGAAGGAAGGGAAAATAAAGATATTGCCTCCTGCCAGTTTGATGCAGCAGCTGACACACAACATGGGGTCTTCTCGCAGGTCAGGTCAAAGGCTCTCCCACCTGGTTCAGAAACCCTAGGGAAAACTACATTTTGCTACTAATTCTTCCCCCGCATGTACCAAACACATATTATCAGAAAGGCCAACAAAGCAGACCAGACAAGCACAGATTTTCCAAGCCAAGCCAAAAATACAGTGGAGCCAAATAAACCCCCAAACCCAACAACAACATAAGGAATAGCTATGTCTTCTTTCCCAATTATAACTTTAAAATGCCTTCCCTAATTTTTCATTTAAAAAAAAACCCAAACCACACAGATCAACCTGTGTGGGTGAATTACAGAGAAAGAACATATCTCTTATTGGCAGGCAGCCTTTACTTCAACTATAGAAGAGCTTGTGTCTCCTCTTAACATCTCCCAAAACAGTCTCCAAGGGTGCAGAGAAGGGAGGCAGCAAAGCAGCTCCGGATTTGCTTTTATATGACTCACTGTTGAATTTTTTCCACCCGCATGCACCAGCAGTGGTGGGAATGTGTGGTGTCCCCTTGTGTGATCACTTCTCCGTGAACCAGGCACCCCAACAGGAACATCCTGAGGGAAGCAGGGGGTGTAGGAGGGCTTCATAGCTTCAGCCTTTGTTTCTGAAACTTGGCAAGCTTTATATAAAACAGACCCTCACTGGCATAGCGCTCCTGGAGCCAGCTGTGCACTAGGATGAAGTCCTGGCACTTGACGGTAACAGATACCAGTAAGTCTTACCAGCAGCTTGGTGGGAAGACTGGCATAGCTCAGCAGGGCAGGGGCGGGAAAGGTCTGCCTCTTGGCTATAAATAGCAAGTAATTCAGCACAATAGGAATGGGTTGGTGGATCAAAGCATCTGATGTCTCTGCACTATAAGTGCTTCAGAGATTTTATTTCAGATGGGGTCTGGGCTGGTCCCCTGGACTGGGTGCCCCTGCCACAAGGGCCAAGAGTTGGTCTGGGCCACCCCAGAGTGGGCTGGATTGGTTTTGTTGTGGACAAGGAAGCAGCTTCTGGTTTGGTTTCCTCCTCCGGCAGCTGGGCCACATATGCAAAAGCACCCCAGTGGCACATCCAGCACTCGCATCCCAGTACACAGCAGCTCTGAACAACAGGGCAAGTGGGAGGTGGGGAGGTGCAGCCCCAGGCTCTTGGCCTTGAAACTCTGCACTGGAAAAAATCAGAGTCAAGCATAAAGATGGGGGCCCTGGCTCTGTCCTGTTGCTAATATGCAGCACAGGCAGGTAACAGTGCCAGCATCCACAATTAAACTGCAGGCACACATCTGCCCTCTCCCAGCAGCTGGAACCTCAGTCCCCCCATCTCCCAGACAGGGCAGGTCTCATTGGGATTGTCCTACAGTTCTCTGCACCCCACATGCATGGGACCAACTGAAGCATTGGTACAGAGATGGGGATTACTACAGACAGTCACATCCTTAAAATGGAAATGTGAGAAGGAGAAAAGGCAGGCAAACTGCACACTGCATTACAAACCTAGGAGCTGCTATTGACTTTACCAGGGAAATGTCACAGCTCTGGACAGCCTCGCACCCGAGGTGACAAATAGAAACATTAATCACAGCTTGTGGTGTTGCTTGACCTTTGAGGGAGGCTTGGGGATTTTTTTGTTTTGTTTTGTTTCATTTTTCTTCTTCTTCTTGCTTATCTGCATGGGAGGGTTTTAATTAGCTCTGAAATGCCATTAATAAAGCAGGCTGAGTTTGTCGAGGGGGTAAGTGTCCTGGAGTCAGTTGTGTCAACCAAAGGGTCAATATTTTCCTTCGTGCTCTTTGTGGTCATGCTATGAAACACGTAGAGCAGAAAATAGATGCTTTGACTGGAAATAGATTTCACCAAGGAAACATTCCTCAATTTTAGCACCCGTTTGACCCAGGACAAAAGCAGCATCAACGGAGCTCCCTGCCAGCCACAGAGCAAAGCAAAGCCTGAGTGAATTCTTGTAGCAGTTTGCATAGCTGAGGCCCCAGATGGCCACCGCCATCCCTGTGCTATTAATAAGGACTATTTTGGAACAAATTATCATTTTGCAAGCAACAGATCTATTTATTAGCCTTATTATGATTACAGCCAGCTGCAAGGTGTTTCGAATCTCTCGTGTGTTGCAGATGTAGCCCAACAGGAGACACGATGGTGCAAGCGAAGGTGATAAGCTGGACTATCTGTCCAGTTTATCACTGGGAAAGCTGATGGCCCTTGTCTGCCCATTCAGTTCTTTACAATAATGACCTGCAGCAGCTATTTTTCATTGTTGGTAGCAAAGGAGACGGTGCTATTCAAATTATCTGGGTTAGTCCCCTCAGGTGTTGCTGCTTCCCTTCCCAATGCATGCTCTACAAATGCAGTTCAATAACTCGGAGTGACAGAGCTGCTCCCAGCTGAGGCAGGCTTCAATGTACTTGTTGCTTTTTATAGATTAAGCTCTTGCAAAGTAATGTATTCTGCTTGTTGAAGAATAAAACCACATGGAAAAAAAAAAAAAAAAAGGAAAGCAGGAAGGATGATGAGGCAGCACCAGCCCAATACAGTACCCTGAGGGGATCCTTGCTTGGAAGCCATCCTAAAACTTTTACTCCTTCAACTTTCTATCACTTGAAAAGGCAACAATGGTTTGAGGGTTGTTTGTTTTTTTGCTACATGCTATTGTTTTCTAATTAAATGCCTTCTACAAAAGGGTCTTTTGACCAACCTGCCTCTTAGTCTTCTTTACCACCATTAGGAGGACAAAAATCTTTGGTAGGACAAAAATAAATTTTCAGACTATTTCTTCCTCATCATGGGGACGACAGTTTTTTCTAGCCAAGGTAGCCAACTGCAGATGATCCCGGGTCAAGAGACCACCACCAGGAAGGTGACACTCCAGAGCACAATGCTGCCCACAGCTGGGCTGCTCCAGGCACCCTGGTTCAACATCTAGCTAGAGAAAACAAATCAACTTCCATATACTCACACCTTCATCTTAAAGACTGCCTACCTACAGATTTTGCAGCATCTATAAAGTCTTTTGTGGTTTTGGGGAGAAGCCAAAAGCAGACTTATAATGGAAACTCAACTGTAGCCTTTGGCATAGTTTGACAGCTCTAATCCTATAATAAAACCCAAAAACCACGTGAGCCTGCAAAACAGAACGATGAATTCTCTATTCCTGTCCACAGTATTTTTAGCAAGCAGCATCATTTTTAGCCTTTGTTGTGTGGGGTTTTCTATTTTTTTTTTTTTCAGTATAAAGACTGTCAAAATACAGGCATTGCTCACAGTGCAGGCAGCAGTCAGTCGATTTGGGTAGACACGTTTGACATTTCAAAACAAGAACTGCTCAGCAATCAAATTCTTGGCATGCTGAAAAATGTAAAAATGTGAAACTGTCACCTATGGCAAACATTTCTCCACTGGATGTATCACAGGACCCCGATGAGGAAATAAGTAGAAGAGGAGGGAAAAAGTCAGAGTTTGTGTTTTGCAGATAGCTTAAGAGAAATAAATCCTAAATCTTGAGCAAATATTTGTTTTTACATTCTGGCAAAAATGTTTGTTTCCTTAACACAGGGTGATTACAATGTGATCTGCATTTTTGTTTAAAAATACTTCTCCCACTGTCTGGGCTGCAATGTAAACAGGATGCACCGAAATGTCAGCCTGTCCGCGGGGCTTTGCCCTGGCAGACGCACGCAGGGAACCAACGCGCTCGCACTCATAAATCTGACCCACTCCCCCGGAACAGATCTCTACTACCCTTATGGAATCATCGCTGCCTGATTTCAGTTTGCCGGGCATCATGGAATGTGGGGACGGGTGACGTGATGGGTGCAGATAGCGGGACCAAAGGCAAGGGCTGGGGGATCAGCCTGGGAGGTGCACAGCCAGAGATGAGCTGTGCAGGAGGGGGTCTTCAGCGAGGAGCTCAAGTCTCACTGCCCCTGTTACCATTGCTCCCCATGCCATCAGATTAAACCCATCCTGGGGGTCTCCCAGCAGGTACCAGTACCTGGCTGTCTATGCAGAGTTAGCTGATGTGGGGCTGGTCTGTTCCTTAGGTGACTCATCACCACAAATGTCAGGAAGAGACCAAGATGTTTGTCTTCTGCTGCTGTTCACATCAGTACCAAGTTAAGAAATTGCCAGGGACTGTCTTATTTGTTTTTTTTTTTTTTTTTTTTTTTTTTTTTTTTTTTTTTTCTCCCATTAAAGAAAGTAAGACAGGAATCCTGGAAATACCTCAGGCACTAGCACCATCTTTGCCAGCCTCTAGGAAACAGTTAAAACACTGGTAGTTTCCCAAAATCAAGTAAATTAAAACTTACACAGTGAAATGCTCTTAGTGCTTGATCCGACCCTTTCTCTTCTGCTTTCCTCCATCAAAAGTTGTGCACATTAATCTTCTTAAAAGACAGATATGTGTGATTTATGAGAAACCTCTCCTATTACAGTATCAATATTCAACAGACTGTCTGTGACAAGGCCACTATCCCTTAGGTGACACTGGTCTCTGGCCCGCAAGAACTAGTATCTTCCGAACCATACCCACAAGCTTCGCACAACATGCAGTGCACGGCTTCCCTGTAAGAGCTACTGCAACAGGTCTTCAATAGCAACAGATCTTCAGTAATAAAAGCGTTCTTCTCAGAAAGAACCAGCACAGCCCTGAACAAACATAATCCTTGAGCACACACTTGCCTTCAAGGATGCCTGTGGTCACACCAAAACCAAGAGGACTGCATGTTCAAGGCTTGTTTTTTCAGAGCCACAAAGCCTCAAAGTGCAGTGGCCTCCCTACAGACAGGGAGTTTGTGTTTCCAAAGGTGCCTCATCAGATTTCCTAGAAATAAATGTTTCTTGGAGCCCATCTTGATATTAAACACAACCTGACATATTTTGACTAAGATTTTGGTCAATGAACGCACTCAAGTGCTTCATCACTCCAAGACCTTATTCAATGCACAAGTTACACACAGATGAGCAAACTCCAATTCTTTTCCCACATCCCAAAGGTTTGACAAGCATAACAATCAGTAGCTCTGGTGCGTGCAACCACTTCAAACCAAATTACTCGTTATCCCACAAGCTAATGCAGGCTTTCTTAAAACTCTGATGAACAAATTTATTGTCTCCAGTGATGGTGTCCAACCAAGCTGAAATTGTAAAAAGGGTTTGGGAAAGCACATTTTACTCAACTGTCATCTCTTCATAACACAAGGATCCCAGAAAGCCAGTTGGGGGGTTATGGAAATGCCATTTGCCAATGATAAATACCTGGGCTGTGGGAAAATATTTTTCAGCATATCATGACTATAAGAGCTAAGGATGAAGCTAATTGCTTAGAAAATTACTTCGCAAAATGAAATAAAGACATTTGTTTCAACTCAGCGAGCACAAACTGCCTCTCAAGTGAATGATCTTCTATTTCGTTTGCTTCTTTCTGGTTAATGAATGACCAAATAGGCTTGTTTTTCAGTATGTAGCCAACAACTATAAACACCATGGTTCCTTGAATCAAATCTTCCTCTCAGTACTTCAGCCCAGAAATCAACGGGGAACATAAGGCTACCGCTGATTTTCTTACAGGTGGCAAAAAATCCTTTACAAATTTTATTTATCATGGAGATACTTTTGAAGACTCTTATCTCAAAAGCTGCCTTATATTCCAGTGGTATGACTATCTGCACAACAGGTTGATCAGGTTGCCTGCAGCTCAGTTCTGTATACAGAGTTGGTCTATAACATAGCATAAAATACAGCATGTATTCAAGGAGGTGAAGAGGAGCAAAAACTGTAGAGAAACATCTGTAACATGAGCAGATTTTTAGGTGCAGGTGGAACCCAGACTGCACATGAATACTGAGAGCCTCTTGCCTTGTCCCTTCTGGCAGGGAGTGGGAAAGGGCGATGACAGACACTGAACAACCCTGTGCTGTGGGAGCAAATTTGACCACTGGTGCATTTTGCAAAGGGAGTGTGTTGTAATGTCAGACTGTGACTGGAATTACCAGGGAAACCCTCTTCTCTCAGTGGCCAATGCATTTTTGGGGCTTTTTGCTAATGAGTTTAAGGTTCACACAGGTGTCCCATATAGATATAGACACCCTGTCACTGATGGAAAGATTTATCTGCTCCAGAAAGCCCTGCGTGAAGGTCAAGGAAAGCCAGCTGGGATGTCTAGGATGTTTTGGGTGGGCTGGCAGGCCAGGAAGTGCACTTGGACTTCTGCTGACAGATATTGGCTGAGCTAGCAGGTGCTAGAAATGTAAGATGAGGAGGAGGCAGCAGCAGGCAGGAACAGTTGACCAGGCACAGTGTTTACTGCTTGGAAACAAAATATGGCAGGGTAGGTAGGCCCAAACACACAAAAAATCCAATCCTATTCTCTTTAGCTTTCATTGAGAGCAAAGATAAATTTTAATACAAAATAAACTACAACACAGTCAGGACTTGTGTTGGATTTACAAGTACAGAAGCAAGGTCATGTTTTCCCCCTCAGCCCAGCTTGGGGTATATCCTATACATGACTTTGGAGTTTTACTGTGGCAGACTTTTGGGTTGGGGCTATCCAAACCCAAGGTGTCCAAAGGAAATGTGCAGGATCTGGATGCCGATGCAACATGTGCTGCTTGAAATCTGTGCTGCCTCCCTGGCTGACAGGCAGCATCCCAGCAGCAGATGCTTGGTGCCCAAGACCATGCTGTGAGGGCACCAACGCTTGCTCATCATCCCTGCATTTATGGCCCTCTGCCCCAGAAAGAGCCAGGCATTTACTATTGCTCTTTTGCTGGGAAGATTAGGGTGTTTTTATAGTGTAAAAACATCTCATGGTTTCAGGCAAAGGATGGGCTGCCTCACGACTTTGAACGCCAGGAGCTGGCAAGGCAGTGAAGTCAAAGAAGCAGCTGGCATCTAAATCTGAGAAATCAGGCTGCCTTTTTCCCTCTTCCCCTCCCACTCTTTCCCTGCACCAGATGTCAACTGGGACACGCCAAAATGCTTGCCATCCTCCCGGCTCCCTGCCTGCTGGCTTACGGCACAGCACCCTATGAGGGAAGCCTTTCGCCAGCTTCCCAGCACTACCTGCCAGCCAGTCCTTTTCAGCAGAGCCAGCCACACCACGTATGCTGAAAAGGCATCTGTGCTCTTATCTTTCCATCCTCCTTTCCACTCTCACTCACCTATTCGTTATATATTGCAGGGATGCTTTTCTGATTATGGATAGCAGGGCTACAAAGAGTTCACTGAAAACCTATTGAATGAGAACCAAGGCAGGGAGGAATAGCTCCAGAGGAGCTACAGCAGGAGGGCAACATTAATCATTCCTGATTAAATAAAGCCCAGCAAAACTCAGCTTCCCTTTCAAATAGGCAGGGTATCCCCATTTATCCTTCCTGCTTCAGACATTACATTGTTGAGTTGATTTGCTACCAAGAGAAATGCCATGTTAAAGAACACCTTCAGACCATCCCCCTCTCACGTTAAAGTAGGCATGTTCAACAACAGCACAGGGCAACCCACTGCCACAAGAGCCTGATGTTTATTGGGGAGGTGTTGGCCCTTGGTCTTTCTGCTCTCCTGCAGACAGAGAGGTCCTCAGCAGCAGCTCCATGCAGAGGCTGTTCAGCCTCACCAGCCCTGTGGCTCCCAGAGCTGGGCTCCTGCCACACCACATGAAGATGAGCACATAAGCCCATGAGCCTCAAGCATTCCTATGACCATGGAGACAACGTGTTGCTCACCACTCTAAGACTAGAAAAGACTGAATGACTTTATGATGACCAGAGATGCCCACAGTGAAGACTGTTTTAAAGGGGTGAGATTTTTCCATACTACTGGACCTTGGCCTAACACTGTTTCCAGGAAGGTCAGCTGGAATTTTATACCTGACTTGTGGGAAGCCAGTGCTTCATGCTCTTCAGACTCTTTCCTCAAGTTCAGGAACTTGCTACCCTCCTGTCTTTACACCCCAAACAAGGGGAGCTTTGCACAACATGGCACTCAGAGGATGGGCTTTTACTCTCTCCCTCTAAGGCAGCAAGAAGATAAGCTAAACTGCTGAAGTCCTCCAGGACCAAAGCCTGCACTGAATCTTTGGCTTGCCAACCAGCCCAATCCCAGTGCTGGAAATACCATCCGAGAAAAAGCTGAGTTTGAGACACACTGTATATGGTCTGTGGCTGAGGAACTTTCGTTTTTTTGTCCTTTTGTCTTAAGGGAACAAACCAGACTTTGTGCACAGCTCTGAAGAGGCAAGGAAAGGGTGCAACCCAAGAGTGCTCATGTTCTGCTCATGGGGAGTGCAAAAAAGTCATAAAAGGCAGAGAAGGGGGAAAAAGTCCATCTCTGAGCTCAACTGAGATGGGGGTTGTGCTAAAGAGCCTCTCATCTTTCTGTCTAGGTTTTCCACTTGCTCTGAATTACGTTCAAAGTCCAGTTCCCACCTTGCAGAACTACAGCACACAAATGGGAAGGCCCTTCATCACACAACTCTTCCTTTTGATGAGAGGAAGTTGTCACATTGGAGAGTTGTTCTGAGCAAGGAAGTAAGATCAAATGGTTTACAACAAATTCACCCCATCTCCACCCCTTCATGCAACGTCTGCTGGAGGAGAGCAAGGAGAAAGCAGGAAAAGCAGAGGGGTGGTGGGGGCTCTGGGGGGGAGGTTTGCACCAGTTACTGTGCCTGCTGCCAGCCACCTCCGTTAGCTGCCACAGATGCCTTCACTTTATAAAGAGAGCAGTGATTTAACATGATGCCATTTGAGGGAGTGTCTAGCATAAACACTGCAAAAAAAAAAAAAAAAAAAAAAAAAAATCAAAGTTTCAGGTAGCGCTTGATGTTCTCAGAAAGCCTCCAGACAGCTGCCCAAATAGAAAACAGGTGTATTTTCCCTTTTCTTACTTCATCCTCACTCCTGGCTACTCAGAAAGATCAAGCAAGAAGCAGATGCTCAGGAAAATGTAAACTGGTTGGGAAAACACATATGTGCAGAGAGCACAGCTATGTGAAGAATACATTTCAATACCAGCAAAGAAACACAGACAATTCTGTTAATTAAGAAGCATCAATACCCTGCCCTGCTCTCCTGCTCCTATGAGAAGCAACAGCTGCTGCAGCTATAGAGCAGCAGCCAGCAGCAGGGCTCATCAGGCAAAGCAGAGGATGGAGACATGGGAGAGATGAGTTCAGTGACCCTTGAGTACCAGCCTTCCTGCCTGCTTTGGCTTCCCCAGCTGTGAAATGTGCCTCTCCTCTCCTGCAGCATCTCTGAGCTCTGCTGCTGCAAACCTGCACACAGCTACTAACTATGGAGGATAATCATAGTAACAACAATAATATAGGTGGGTCTTTCTTGCAAGAGGCTGGTACACTCCTAACTTATTGCTCAGGCAGGGTAGCATGTGGTGTATGAAATAAGGACTCCCAAAACACAAGCTCACTAAACCTTGCAGTAACACAGGCATCTGGCTTCTCTCTAATGGCTTTTTTCAGCTTAAAAGGGCCTTCACTCCCCCATATTCTGTTTCCAGATCCAATATCTTGATGCTACTGATCCAGTCCTTCTGGAAGTACAAGCTACCTGAGGTGTTCCAGCTGCAGAGAAAACCCTCCTGCAGGCAGAGGCAGCAGCCCAGCTTTTTGGTTCTGGCCATTCTCACGCTTTTGGTTATTTCTGTCATGCGCCACCTTATGCCAGGCTGAACTTCCTCCACATAAATACTAAATAATGATCTGGCCAGTCACCAAATGGCACACTTATCTTCTGAGAAGCTCATTCATCATCTGTAGCTGACCACTGACTCTTCTTCAGACCAAGGGCAACAACCTTCCTGGGTTATTACAAGACTGTCAGTTCCATTTGCTATAGGGGATCTCAAGTACAGGGATTATACAGATGAGGTGGGAAGCATGTTCCCTACAAGCCCTTGGGGTCCTGATGATGGGCTGGGCAACTACCTCCATGCTCCATCTCAGCCACTGATGGGGGACATGCCCCAGCATCTGGAGTCTTTGGTCCTGGAAAGCAGGGACAGCATGGGCTGGCTCTTGCTGCTGTCTCTGTGAGCACCAGGCCTCCAGGTGCATCATTGCATTTGCCCTTTTTTTTTTTTCCCCTCCTCTTTAAATGATGTGAGTTTTCCCTCTCCTGGAGTCCAGAGGCACTGAAGCAACTCTTTGGGAACCCACTCTCTTTCCTGCTCTGCGAAGTAGCAGAATATGCAGCATAGAACTGGCAGCTCTGCTCATGAAGGGAGTTGCAATGCTCACGTAAAAACTATCCTATTCCTCTTCCCAAGTCACAGCGTAGCTTGGTTTTGCCATGCAATTATGCATAGGAAAATTTGAAGGACTAGATGGCAGCTTGTTTCACTGACGCTGCCATCAAGTAAGTGGTGTAGGGGGTAGATGGGAGTAAAAGTAAGGATTTGCCCCCAGCAGAGGAAACTTGGTAGTCCTTGCTATTACACCCTACACGAGCAAACCAGACTTAGCCTTCCCAAGAGCCCTGCCAGCACATCACCCCATATGCTGCTGCACACAGCCTACCAAGACCACCTGTGGGGTGGTGTGTGCATGTCCCTGCATACGGCTGGAGATGCACCACAGATACACCCCAATTCCCTCTCTGTTTTCCTAGAAGGGTTTCCAGAATAGAAGCCTCAAAACTGGGTTTTGATTAGAATGATCCAGGGAATGATGTGAAAGAGTCAACAAATTGGACTGAATGGAGTAAACAAGATTCATCAAGGCAAAACCGAGGCAGGAATATGTGGGCAAAGGGCTCTGCAAGTTTCAGGATGATGAAAAGAGGAGGGAATAAAAGGAAAGCCTGTAAAATGGTAAATGAGGCAACCAAGGACAAGTGAGAATGACTAGCCCATTGCTGCTAATCTAGCCACAGTTTTCAAAGCAGGATGGTGAGTCACCAACCCCATCAGGGCTGGAACAGAAACCCCAGCTTAGCACATTAAGAAAAAAAAAAAAAAAAAGGCAAAAAAAAAAAAAAGCATTCTGGTTTGGCAAAGCCAAGGGCTCCCATTCGTGGTACATGTGAGGCTGGATATCTGAAGTCAGGTGCTCAAGGTACGTGTCCATGGTAGGGAGTCTGCAGCAAGGCTGCTCACAGGTGAAAGGCTGCCTGGCTGGACTGCTCATCTGCATGGAGAGATGCTCCAGGGGAGTGGGGCTTTCCTGGCAGTTGAGGGCTTGCCAACACATCGCTGGGCAACCAGCCAGAACAGGGTTGCCCTCTGCACGTTTGGGTTTTGGTTTTGCTAGAAAACAAAAGTCTGGGACTTTTTCTAGGGGATTTTAATAAGTTGAGTGTCCATGTTATTTCCTTCTTGCCCCAGCAAGACACAGCACAGTCTGAGCTCCCACCCAGTGGTTTGGGCTATTTCCAGAGCCCTGAGTCATGCTGGAGGCTCTGGCTTTGCCACCAGCAGCATGGGGAGCTCTGTACACTCGCTGATGACATTGTGACCATGCCATGAGAGCCAGCAACACTTCTCAAACCCCTCTTTGCCAATCACAGGACTCAAGGCATTTCTAGAGAGCAAAAGAGCTTGTGAAGCTTCTGCCATGTTTTAACAAACCCATCATGAAGCTGTGCCTCTGCTTTTGTGCCACTCTACATTGGAAACCTAAAAACACATAGGGCATAACACCGTAGACAGCACACAACCTCAAAGAGGCACCCATAGAAATGCTGTGACTGTGCTGCCTCCTGAACCCAAATGGAGCTGAACTGCAAGCCAAGAGCATCAGCCAGCTGGGAGGGTTTTACGGACTTTAGGTTTGTTTCCCCCCTGGCCTGCACTACATATTTAGGGTCCCCAAGCCACACACCAGAGCAGTGCTACCTAACATGGTGGGAAACAGAAATTTGGGCTTGCACCAGCAGAAAGCAAGAGGCCCAAGCCCGTGTTTCACTCAGCTCAGGCTGCTGGGGCAGGCAAGAGATACACGTGTGCACACATATTTATACACACGAAAGCATAGGCACCTGAGAAAGGTTTCATTTCCCTACGGTGGCTGCCAAGAGACACACTGAAGGTATTTTTGGGAAGCCAAACATCCCCTTTTCATGCAAATCAGCCAAGCAGCCCAGCAGTGCTCAGGGTAGCCAGTCTTTCACTGTTCAACCACAGAGCATTACCCCCAAATTAGGCTCTGCATCAGAGCTGAGATGCACAGGGGCTCCCAACCCAATAAACACATCTCTTGCCAGACAACAAGATGTATTACACCACCGGATCTGCAGAGTTCACCACCCAGCACAGCCTTCCAGCTTCAGGTGGTTCCCTCTTTTATTTTAAGACCAGAAGCCACTATCATCAGGGTTCTGCTAGTTATAGACCACAAACAGGAGCCCTGCCTATATGCGTCAAGACATGCTGTTGAGCTGAGGCAGCTATTTTGGGGGTGAAACAGAAGGACACTCACAATTCCTAAAGCTGCCTGACCTCTAAGAAATAGTAGTAGTGCTCAATGACATCAGCAATTATTTATGCATCTATAAATAGCAAACACCCCTGTGCTAGCTAATGTTGTCTCCACTTCACAGATGTTTCACCTGGTCCCTCACCCTAGGTCTCAGGAAAAGCACTATTCCAAGGATCCTTAAACACCTGGAAGAATTTTTATTTCTGACCTGGAAGATGGGATAAATGAGATTTATTCCACACTTTACAGCCTGTTGGGTGAGACAAGGAGGGTGACAAGACCTCAAGGAATTCAGCCTTAGAAAAGGGAGAGAGCTGCTCTCATCGCAGCTCCAGCACAAGCCTGTCCCACCCACAAGCACTTGACAGTGCTGCCTGTTGCCATCTCCAAAGCAGCTTTATTTAGAACAAAAACAGCCATCACAGGGTCTCTGGGGACAGGTTACTGTGCAACTATCCCCCTCCCTGGGACCACAGGGCCAGGCTCTCCATTTGCCCCACTGTTGCAGGGAGGCACAGATGCCCAGTTCTTGCTGTTGCTTGCACCCAGGGGACAGGCAGCAGCAGGAGAAATCAGGGAGATCAGCCTTCATTTTAGAGGTCAGCCCAGAAGTCAGGAGAGATACAGAGTTCATTGACTTGTTAAGCAAACAGGATGAAGCTAAGCTCATCTCACATCACCTGTGGGCAGCCAATACCCAGGTGGAAGGTAAAGTGGAGAGGCCAGCAGCTGCTCTCTGACCCCACAGCTATTCAGGTTTGGACAAATGACCCCTTCAAGGGACATGGCTGTGAATTGCTTAAACAAACACAAAGTTCAGACAACTATAAAGAATTTGTCTCACTTGCCAAAAACAATTACAAAACACCAGTGTTTTCCAAAAAAACAAGTCTGTACGGCTCACTTGTAAGAAAGGTGGGAAGAAGCCAGAAGCTGGTGAGCAGTGGAGATGAAGAAAGACTTCAGTTCTTGCCCAGACAAGACAGGGTGGGAGGGCTGTTTTGCTGTTACTGCTCACAAGAAAAGATGCAAGGTGACCATAGTCCTGCACACATTTGCAGGGAGAGGGACAGCAGAGGTCCCCTCAGCATAGTGGGTGAGGCAATATTTGATCACAGCCTCCCCAAGCAGGCTCAGGGGCAGCTTGTGTCATCACCCACTCAGTCAGGAGGTGACTCACCACAGCACGGGGGCTTTTTAAGTCACTTGCCCTCAAATCAGTAGCAACTTCCCACACAATGATCCCAAACAGTTTTGAGGAAACAGAATAACTTGGCCAGCATCTCCCATCAAAACAAGTCTATATGCCCTTGTCCCCTAGTGAGCAAGGGAGGCACATGAGAATTGCCTACCACAGCAGTGAGCTTTGCCATTGCAATGTTTGATTAAAAGACAAGATACTACTCCCTTTTCTCTCCTTGAAGGCTGGGGAAGAAGGTGGGTTTTTACTCTGTGCAACATCAGAAGCATCTGGTCATTGTTGCTATTCTAAAAGCCATCTAAATACATGAGCCAAAAACAGTCTTAGAGCTGTATGCAAGCCTAGTGAATTAAAACCTCAACAGCAGAGAGGACACAGCCATCAACACCAAAATAACTTCTTGTCTCCAAAGGCTCAAACTGGTAAGAGGATCTGCTGAGCTGAACACTGCAGGAATACCCTGTGATTTACACAAGTGTTGTGTAATTCATGGCATGAAAATGCAGCCATGCTTTCCCCAGTCTGTCCAGAGATGAGAGACAAAAGCACTGGTGCAGATGACTTTCACCCCAAAATCCCATCTGGGACCTCCTCACCCCCTTTGCCATTCTAACCACTATGATGGAAGCTGTTCTTTTACTGGTTTACTGCAGGATGAAATAAAGAAAGAAGTCTCTAGGGAACAGAAAGCCACTGTGAGTTTGCACAGCCCCATGAACCAGCTGGGACAGGTCACCAGAGCAGATGAACCGTTGGCTTCCCATGTTCAGCCACACAGAAATATGCATCCAGGTATGCACCTTCTCACACACCCCTCGCTCCGGAGCGCTGCCAAACCCTCTTCAAACGCTCCTCCAACCACGCTGCGTTCCTACCAGGGGTTTGACACATTAAGAAACCTTCCATCCATCCATCCCCAAAGGTTGTTTTCTGAACAATTATTTTCAGTCCCTCCTGCAGGCAGAAGATGGTTACACTTTACACCTGTCTGAAATGGATTCCCAGCAAGCCACAAAGTATCTCACCACACCTTTCCTCCATTCCTCCCCTCCTGAGGGCTGCCCAGACAAACCCTTTTTCTCCCCATGGGCCAGGCATGGAGCTGCATGCCAACTGCCCCACAGCAGGGGGATTTAAAACCTCAGACTTTGCTGCTTCATTTTACCACCAAGCCCCATAACTTGCTTGTGTTTTGGTTTCCATTGCAGGGATAACAACCCTCAGGCACATTTAGGAGGTAAAACAGGCTGCATGAGGAGCTTTAGCACAACAGATTAGATCTCAAATTTTTCATAAAGAAGCATTTAAAGCAGGAACATAAGCATCTAAAATTTTACAGTTTAGTCTATAGGGAATAAACATGAAAAGCAACATATTTGGTTTAAAATTTCCCTTTGCCCCCACATCCCCACTTGCTGCAGCATGACTTACCCACCATCCCCATTCTCAGATGCTGAAATACCTCTTCTGGTGTCCCTAGTACAACAGCACTCTGAGTAGACTGAAAACTTGCCCACCACACTAAAACAACCTCCAACTCTATACCTAACCTGGGAGAGGGCTTTCAGGTCCCTATATAACCTGACCTCACAACTGGCAGCTGTTGGGGATTAAGTCCCAAAAAGTGAGGGTCAGCAGTACTTCACAATTATCACCTCAGAAAGGTGCTGGGAGGGAATGTCCTGAGCCAGAAAGCAGCAGGGGAGGACCCTGGCCCCAGGGGGATTGGATCAGGGGAAGGTCCAGGGCAGCCAGAGGTCCATATCCAGAGTGACCCTAAGCCCTTTGGGGTGGCCCTGCTGAGAGGTTCGTGCCCTCTGGGCCTAAGGAGTGCTGGCAGAGGGAGAAGGCAAGGGTGGCCATGGCCAACCAGTGAGGTAAAAGCAGGAACATCATCTTGCTGTGGAACAGAGAGTGGGACATTACCTGGCATGCTCCTTGCCAGCTCTCACATCCGAAGGCTTTGCAGAGCCCTGGCCCCTCTCAGATCAGGAAAGGTGATGTACAAGGCCTGGGAATGTCATCCCTTTCCTGCTGCTGAGCAGGTGGGCTAGTTAAACAGGCCATGCCATTGAATGGTAAAGAAGATGCATGATCTGGAGCAGCATGATGACCTCCCAGCTGGGCCCAAAGTGTTGGAAAATTGTGATTGCTTTTCCATTTGAGCCTGGAGAGAGCATCCTCACTGAGCATCCGCTGCCACCACCAGTGACTGAGGGCCAGCACACAGGCAGCTCCTGCAGCCAGCACTCACTCTGGCTCACTGCCTCTCATGGACAGGTGGAAATGGAGATTTGGGAACAATTAAAATTTCAGGGGGATGATTTGAGCTCTTAGCAAGGTCTGATTTGTGGAAAGCTGTAATCAGCCTCACTGAGGATTAAGCCCTTCAGTCTAAGTGAGGACACCCAAAAGGCAAAAGCAACCCACACCATTAACCACACCAGATTTCCTCATCCCATGCCTTCCCATGTCCAGACAAGGGCTTGTTCATCGCTTTTCATCTGCCTGCAGGTCATGCTGACCGAAGCCATAATATCACCAAGACGGGAGTCAACAGAAACGTGGAGGAAGAAGAAGAAATTCCTGTAAACACCACTGGCTGATGCTAAAATTAGATGGGAAGGGTGATGTTTCTGAATTTTACTGTTCCTTCCTGTGATTTCCCATCCGCCAGGCTCATGCTGGTGCTGTGAGAGCAGCTCCCTGGGATGGAAGGCTTCCCGCAGCAGCTGTTCCCAACAAGCTGACATTGCATGGCATGTAGATAGATATTTTTAAAGTTATTTGGCTTCCCCTCTCCTTCCATATTAGCCAAGATAACATGGGCAAGCGCTGCCAAGAGACCCCACATCTAAGTACAGAGGAGGGTCAGGGGGCTATGTCCCTCCTTCCCTGTTATGGCTATCTCAGTCACCTTGGCTGGGAGAAGAGACCTTTGTCCCTGCGTGGGGAGCAGCCAGCTTGGCTCACAAGGAGGTGGTGGAGCTGGGAGAGCAGCAGCACTGCTGGGAGCTGAGCGCCCTGCAGCAGCCCTGGCTGCAGCCCCATCTGGCCGAAATGGAGCTGCACACCTGCTGTGTGAGAGTCAGTGATGGGGGGAGGCCCTGGTACTCCACTCAAAGGCAGGTGACCGAAGCTGTGTCATGCTTTGCTTGATGGTTATCTGTTGAATGGATTTCAAAGGCAGTTTTCACAGGCTGATGCCTCCCTAAGGCAGTAACTCAAAATCCAGAGCTGCCAAGGACAGGGTGTTCATCCTATTGTTCCCTTGGCTGCTGCCTCCCTCCCCAGCTGAGGAAGGGGCCAAGCTCCTTTTCCAGGAGTTAATGAGGAGCTTACAACTAATAAATTTGCCTCCCAATGCTTCTTGTTGCTTTGTGCTCCTTGGTGGGCCTCAGGAAGCAACCACAGAAGATTCACCAGCATCAGTGGGGGAGAGTTCAACAACCGCTGCTGGTTTTGGGCAGCACTGGTGAGATACACCACCTCTTGCTGCTGGCCAAGCCACTGAGGTCTGAGCACAACCCAGCTGCTTCAGAGGTTATTTGGCCAAGCACCTACCAAATCCGTTTGCATTTATAGTGGAGAGGAACACAGCCGCTGCAGGGCTTGGAGCAGCTGGAGGAAGTGTTTGCAGGAAGTCAGAGTTAAGCGAAGACAAGGCCACACTGGGGTTTCTGCTCTATTTATGGGACTCATCCTACCCTATGCAGATTCCTGGAGTCCCCACCAAGTCCAGCCCATGGCTTGAAGGCAGTTGCCCACAGCCCTGTGCAGGCATGTGTTGGGGGAGCTGAGGAGCTGGGTCTGCAGAATGGCTGGTTTGCCTGTCACAGCCCCAGTAATTTATCAGGATCAGATCACACAAGCCTTTCTCACTGCTCTCACCCACCGTTTATTTCAGAGGCTGGCTTTTCTTCTCCTGCCATCTTCATTTTTGTATTGTTAGAAAGTAGTTATGACCAAAATTAAGATGGATGGATAAAGTTCATGTTTTACAGAAGGCTATTTGTACAACAGGAAAGAAACTCCACAGCTCTCTTGGTTTCCTATGTAAAAGACCAAACTTTTACTCCAGGTTTGCCTGTAATAGGTGTAGCATGCCTCATTTTTCCTCATTTTAGGCAACAATCCAGAGATGTGCAACCTCTGCATTTGCTGAGCATCTTTCCTCCTGGGCAGGGCAAACTCCCCCCCACTCCCAGGCATTCCCTGGGGAGTCCCAAACTGATGTGCTGCCCTCAGGAAAGTGAAAAGCACCAGCAGCTCTGGGAGGGTAGAGACTCCTACACCTCCCCACCATACAGGGAAAAAATAGAGCAGCATTTTCCCTGCTAGATTATTTCCTTGGAAGTTTCCTTTTGTTATATGCATGGGACGAGTCTGTTTCTGACCATCAAAACATCCTTTCTCATATAAAGCACTGGTGTCCGAGACCAGTGGAGGCTGGTCCAGTCCTGCCTTTGCTCTGCTCCTGGCCACCCTCGTGATTCCAGGGAACAGAGCCTTGCTTTCAGGGCACCCTTTTTGCACACACAGACTTTCTGGCAGGAAGAAAGCTGGAAATAGGCACATTTTCCCACATAGGTCCTGGCATGCAGCCCTGGGGCAGCACTGCTTTCTCCCCCAGCCCTAACCCAATGCTGCCATTTGGGTGCAAAGTCAGGAGGAAGACTAATTGCTGACAGCATTGCCAAGAATCCCAACTGCACAAAACCATTGTTCCATTTTTAGCATCTTCCATACAGGAATCTCACAAGCGTGTGACTGAGGAGGTGTTTTTGCCTTCATCCCTTGGCATTCCAGGTAGGACAGCTGGTGCCTCTGCAGTGTGAGCTGGTCACCAGTGGCCACTGTGAGACAGGAACAGGAGCCGGCCCACCACTGGGATTGCCGATTTCCAGCTCCTGATGCCTAGGGAGCCCACAGCTGACCCAACCATGGTGTTTCTCAGGGAGATTTACTCTTCAGGGTCAGATCCACAGCTGGGTGCTTGAAATCCACCTCCACC
This sequence comes from Columba livia, assembly GCF_036013475.1. Classification (NCBI taxonomy): domain Eukaryota; kingdom Metazoa; phylum Chordata; class Aves; order Columbiformes; family Columbidae; genus Columba; species Columba livia. The sequence goes on along the minus strand of NC_088603.1, from coordinate 50,462,033 downwards.
CAGTGCTTCTGTAAGCAACAGCAGAGAAGATTAGGAGGGAAGGTTACGAGGAAAAGCTGAAGGAGCTGGGTCTCTTTAGCTTGGAGAAGAGGAGACTGAGGGGTGACCTTATTAATATTTATAAATATGTAAAGAGTGAGTGTCACGAGGATGAAGCCAGGCTCTTCTCGGTGACAACTTATGATAGGACAAGGAGCAATGGGTATAAACTGGAACACAGGAGGTTCCATTTAAATTTGAGAAGAACACTGGAACAGGCTGCCCAGGGAGGTTGTGGAGTCTCCTTCTCTGGAGACATTCAAAACCCACCTGGACACTTTCCTGTGTAACCTCATCTAGGTGTTCCTGCTCCGGCAGGGGGATTGGACTAGATGATCTTTCGAGATCCCTTCCAATCCCTGACATTCTGTGATTCTGTGACAGCAAATACAGATTGAGGACAAAAATAATGCAAAATCACAGTGCTTTTTTGGTGGGATGTGTTTGTTTGTTGTTTTTTTGTTTGGGTTTGATTTGTTGTTTTTTGAGATAAACCACGTGTGGAGGCTGGCCACAACTATTCTGCTATGCAGAGCCCTTTCCCATGCACGCCCAAGCCCCTAAGCCCAGAGTCAGGCTCTCGAGGACTCACCCAGATGCAGAGCTGGCCAAAAAACAGCAAGTGTGAGACAGGAAGATGGACTTCCAGCAGCATTCAGCACCTAAAACCCTGCCTCACCATCCTCATGCCACTGCTCTCCATCGTGTAACAGAGAAGACCAAGCCTTGAGGGGGCTACTGGGGGACTGAACCCTGCCTGACAGCCACTGGAACCTTCACATGCTTTTCCACCCTACAAGTCAGTTTTCACGCAGAAAAATCTCTGTGGGCATCCCTGACCATTCAGGGGTGAGGAGGGTTTTGCATGCCCGGAAGCGGCAAGCGGGCATGTCTGGATGCTAGCACAGCTTCCGGGGACAATCCATGACCAGGGTTGGCCAAGCCTTTGGTGAAAACCACATGGAGCATTTTCATCCGCCAGCATTTTTGGACCTGGGAAACCTGGTCTGAAGTAACTTGGTGTGGTGAATCAGAAAATGAAACAATTGAAACAAAAGTGTCCCATGGTCCAGGCTGGGTGTGGGGATCTTCCCGATCTTCCCTGCAGAGCTGGGCGCCACAGGTTATGAATATGTATAGGCGTTCCTAAAACTTTCATGAATATGTAACACTTTACTGCATTTAACCAAGCTCACAGCTACTGTAAACACACACATGACTTGGGCGGAGCTATTTCCTGTGTGTCCCTGTGCTGTAAATACTTCTTTACAATCTCAAGGGTTGTAAGGTAATTTCCTCACCTCATTGAGACTGTGACGGGGCCAAGGCAATGGGTCACTCTTTCCACCACTCTTTGCAGTTGGGTAGGAGCCAAGAGAGCAAGCAAAGTCTTTAGCTTTTCAGTCAACAGATGATTTTGCATGTGACAGAGACTTAATTTCCATTTGGTTCAGCTCAGAGTCAGAGGAGACATCTGAAGCTCTGGAGCAACCTGAAAGTCACTGGCATTTCTGCCCCTTTGGTGCCAGTGACATTTGCCCTGAGCCCTCCCCATCCCTGGCAGCTCTCAGGAGCTTGGGCTGATCCTGGATACAGTCTGGGCAGAGGAGGCAGATAGTGCTTTATGCACAGCTAATTCATCAACTTCTTGCCACCTGCAAGTAGTCCGGGTCTGAAGGTCTGCCTGCACACCTGCTCCTCAGTGGGTGACCCATAACTCATCAAATTTCTTGGCATGTATCAAAATAAATCCAAGGTGCATGAAATCCCTTGGGGTTCCAGTGAGCTCAAACTCTTGTTTGACAAAGTGATGGTCACCTGAGGAAAAGGACGCAACCCCCTGACTCTCCTTTGGACAAAGCCAAATGCTGGCAAGGCTGTGGTAGAAAGGAAGGAGCTCAGTGTGTGGGCAACAACAACTTTTGCTGGAGAGCAAAGACTTTTTCAGCCTCCTTGATATATTCATAAGGATATCTCTATTTTTAAGACAACAACGAGAGCCACTCAAAGCACTTGGCTTGAATCAGCAGGGAGTTAATATCCCTGACAGAAATCCCTCAATGAAAACTCAGCATGCTGTCCCTTCACAGGCTCAGTGAGCTGAAAAACAAGTTGTGTGCCCATCCTCTGGTGCTCAGCAGGGGCCAGAGCACAGCTGACACCACAGGTGGGATGCTGCTGGTTGAAAATTTGGGCACAGCTGCCCTGTGCAGACACAATTGGCACAGTGGTGCCTGGGAACAAGGTGCTCTGCAGGGGCCCAAAGCTGAGGTGGATGCTCCTGCCTGCAGTGGCTGCTGCTTCAGGATGCCAGGAAAGTATCAAGAGTAGGGTGGCCAGCAGGTCTAGGGAAGTGATTGCCCCATTGTACACGGAGCTGGTGAGGCCCCACCTCAAATACTGTGTTCAGTATTGGGCCCCTCACTATAGGAAAGACACTGAAGTGCTGGAGAGAGTTCAGAGGAGGGCAATGAAGCTGGTGAGGGGCCTGGAGCACAAGTCTGATGAGGAGCGGCTGAGGGAACTGGGGCTGTTCAGCCTGGAGAAAAGGAGGCTGAGGCGAGACCTTATCACTGTCTACAACTACCTGAAAGAAGGTTGTAGCATGGAGGGTGTTGGTCTTTTCTCCCAAGTAACAAGTGATAGGACAAGAGGAAATGGCCTCAAGTTGTGGCAGCGAAGGTTTAGATTAGGAAAAATTAAGGAAAAATGTATTCACAGAAAGGGTTGTCAGGCTTTGGAACAGGCTGCCCAGGGAAGTGGTTGAGTCACCACCCTTGGAGGTGTTAAAAGACATGTACCTTAGGTTCTCAGGGACATGGTTAAGTGCCAGAGTTAGGTTATGGTTGGACTCAATGATCTTGAGGGTCTCTTCCAACCAAAATGATTCTACAGTTCTATGAAATGCAGCAGGGATGGCAGGCACCAGCCCCCAGATCCTGAATTAGGTCAGTGGATTTGTAACATCTGGCACTGCAGCTGCCTTTCCACAGGGATTAGGTGCAAGCGCCATTCAGACACTCTGACATAAAAACCCCAAGAAGCAGCTCATGGATGCTCGTCTGAACATCTGTGCTCTCCCTGCAGCCAGGGGGGTGTGGGGCTGCTCCAGGGGCCTGGAGAGGAGAGAGCCTGTGGTCATCCCTCCCACGCGCCTCTCCCGGCCATGGCCTCGGCCTCCCCAAAGGGCATTGCCCTCCCTGGGGGTGGCTGCTGGGTCAGTCACCTGAGAGGCCCTGCAGCAGCGTGGGAGTAATCTCAGCAGTGAATGCAAGCAAACCTCCCCCAGGAAACCAGGAGAAACTGCCAGTAATGAGGCAATTATCTGAAATGGCTGAGAGCTACCCTAGGAGCTCAGGAAACCCAGCTCAGTCACGGGATGAGGTCACTGCCAGCGGGGACACCAGCTGCAGAGGCACATTCCTATTCACTGTGCAAAACCAGGCCCAGCTTTTTTATCCCATATATAAGCAAACAGTATCTCTGCATAAACTCACATCAATCATAGAATGGTTTGGGTTGGCAGGGACTTTAAAGATCATCCAGTTCCAACTCCCTTGCCATGGACAGGGACACCTTCCACTAGACCAGGTTGCTCAAAGTCTCCTCTAACCTGGCCTTGAACACTCCCAGGGATAGGGCACCCACAGCTTCTCTGAGCAATCTGTTCCAGTGCCTCATCACCCTCATGGGGAAAAATTTCTTCTTTATATCTCCTCTAAATCTACCCTCATTCAGTTTTAAGCCATTACCCCTCATCCTACCACTACATGTTCTGGTGAAAAAATCTTTCTCCAGCTTTCTTTTAAGTCCCCTTTAGGTATGTGAAGGCTGCTATAAGATCTCCCCAGAGCCTTCTATTTTCCAGACTGAACAACCCCAACTCTCTCAGCCTGCCTTCATAGGAGAGATGTTCCAGTCCTCTAATCAACTTTGTGGCCTCCTCTGGACCCTCTCCAGCAGGTCCATGTCCCTCTTATAAAGACATACAGAACAACCTGCTGTTTTGGAGACATCAGTTTCAATTAGCACTTCAAGCAGCATTAAAAATCCTTGTTTCTGAGTAACAAGATACCTTTCTAAGGCAACTTCATTTTCTGTGTGTTTTTTATTTCTTTTAAGTGCACACAGAGGCAGCAGCCACACTGTCAGTTGGTCCCTTCTTGTCATGTTGTGATGTTCACACCAGGCTGGGGTGCTCCATGTGGCTATGGATTTCAGAACAGTATAGTTCAGGGTTTTGTCTTTTCCACTGCTACTGGAGCTGCCCAAAGACACAGAATAATTCAGGGAGAATAATTCAGGAAGGGATGGTAGGGAGGTCTCTGGTCCAACCTGCTGCTCAAAGCTCAGGGCAGGGTGCTCAGGGCTGTAACCAAGACAGGCTGTAAAACCTCCGAGGATGGAGCTCGCAGAGTCCTGGGCACCTGCACAGCCACCCTGGGGCCTCCTTGGAACTCGCTGCAGTTCACTCACATCCAGCATGTACTGGGGAGGACGCAGTATCCACACATGGTCTAATGAGTGCCAAGTAGAGGGAGATAACCCCTCCCATTGACCTATGGGCCATGCTCTTGGACTTAGGGTGGGATGCTACTCATCTCCATCGCTGCCAGGGCACGGTGAGGGCTCAGGCTCGGTTCCTGTCCCACCACCCCCAGGCCTTTCTCACAGAGCTGCTCCCTGGCCAGTCCCTCCCCAGTATCACTGTCAGGGGCTAATCCTTCCCCCTTGCAGCACTTGGTGCTTGTCCTTGATGAATTGCATAAGGATCCTTCCAGTGTTTTCTGACACCAGGTGTGCCATCAGCCTTTCTCCACTCACTGGGGCCTCCCCTGGTCTCCAGGCCCTTCTAAAGGTGAGAGACAGCAGTTTTGCAAAGACAGTAGCCAGTCTTCTCTGCATCCTTGGGCACAGATGCAGCCCAGGCGCTCAGGTGGAGGTGCATGGATCACGTTCTCTGCCATAAACCCAGGCTTGATCCAGCTCCTCCAGACTCTCACCAAATGGAACCATCACATCCAGCCAGGACTACGAATTTCAAACGCTGATGCAGGAAGAGCATGTGGAATAGGAACTGAAATCATCGAGTAGGAAGGAGCAGGTGTTAAGCTCAGGACTTTTCTGGCCATGGGAAATTAAATTTCTAAGTAAATGGGACTGTTTGTTTGCATGCTTTCTCCACGCAACTGCATTTCCATAGCTTCATGTGGATGGGGATTGTCCTTGTAGATGGAAAGACCGGAAGACATGTAAACTTGGTATTTAGAAAAAACAACATTAATGGTAAGAGCAGATTTTAAGAGAGTATGAGGCTAATGAAAAAAACTGATCAAAGAGTAATAGGAATCACATGACAGAATGATGACCTTGACAAGAGCAGAAGAAATAGAAAGTAGAAGCCTATTGCCAATGCCCATGATGAACCCCACTACTTATAATCACTTTGTGACTTAATAAACTGGCCTCCTCACCCATATCAAATGAAACTCCCCAGGCTTTCAGGCATCCACTGTTGACCATCTGTCTTTACGGACAGAAATTTTTTAATATCTTTTAAATCGGTGTCACGTGTGCCTATTGCACTATTTCCAGGAATTTCTGAGCTAGCATTTGCTGTCTGCACAGCTACAGAGATGATCTTCTGTTTTACCACAATCTTGTGATCTGACTTAATTTTCTGGCTGCTTCTTTCTCCATAATAGGCTCCCTTATTTTGTTAGCTCCTCTACATTTCAAACAATGTGTCCTTACCTCTGGCCCTCAGCGTTATCCACCAATGACCTAAACAAGATAACTTTACAGAATGTACTTTTTACTTCATATTTTTCTCCTTTTTTTTTTAGAGCTCAACCTCACGATGTAGATTTTACACCCTTCTATGCATCAGCTCATCTGCTTCAGCATAAGCAGCTACTCACAGATCTGAAATATGGAAGTGCCAGATAGAATTGCACCATGGTCAGAAGGGGATTTTGTTGGGGGCGTTGGGTTTTTGTTTGTTTTTTCAAAATCACTGCATTTTTGGACATCACCAGCTACCTCATGCCTAATACCATGACCATTTTGCTTTTGCAAGTCAGAGGCATGGAAGAGCTGGACAGTAGAGACTGAGTATGTCTCAAAAGAACAACAGATGTAAGGTGAAGGCAGCACATAGAATAATTTAACTAGCATTCTCTTTGATTAATTAGAAATAATACCATTAACCACACTATCTGGACCATGAGACCTTCACCTGTATCCTCATGTGCCAGGAGTGCTATAATTTTAGACTTCTTCAAGTAGTTCCCATTTAAAATTTAGCTTTAGCCTTCTCTCTTTTGGGATTAGTCCCAAATGTCCCTCCCCATCCCACCAGCCTGCAGCTGAGCAGTGCAGTGGATGGACCACACAGAAACACTGAGGTGACTCAACGGGTTTAGAGCAGCTTTTCTAGACACTAAGGTTAAAAGATGCTGGAGTTATCAGCTGTGGACTATCTATGAGTTTGTGGTCTCAAGGATGGCAGTAAAGCTGAAGAGCTATATCTGGTGGAGTCAGTGTATCTCAGGTCTAATTGCTGTGATATCAATGGGAAGCCAGAACATCTCAAGGCAAAGCTTGAATTGATATTTAAAGTGGTTTGCTTGTGACTCACTAAGGCCCACACAAGACTTCAGGAGGATGCTGAGATTTAGTGGTGGGAGCCAGAAAGAAGAACAGTAGCAGCAACATCCTGTAAAACAGAAACTCGATGCACCATTAAAGGCAACATGAGCAACACCGAGTCACACTTTCAAAATTCATGCAGCACTAATATCCAGCTTGCAATCCAATGTATCCCAAATGCATGGGACTACAGCTTTGCTTTGCCCCATCTCAGCACCAGGACACCCCTCTCTGCAGCCCAGAGACTGTCTCAGCTGTGGCAGTTGAACAATCCCTGCGCCCATCGGCTGGAGAAAGCAAGCAGAGAGCCAAAGTGCAAGAGGAACAGCCATGAACAGGAGGGCTGAACGCTGCTCACCCAGTATGGGAATTACTCACTGGCTTTGCCTCATTATACCCTCGCTCACCAGAGCAACAAAAACCTCAGTACAAGGAGCTCTTGTATGGTGGGAAAGGGAGATGAGGTGAATGGCAGGAGGGGATGGTGGAGAGGTGGAGGAGAAGAGCAGGACAGCATGGGAGGGGGCATGAGGCCATGGGGGGTCTGGGGTGAGGGCAGACCCATGGGGTCTTTTCCCACAGTTGCTGTAGGGGCAGAAGGAGAGACCAGGGCTGGGGGAGCAGGGTGCAGCCATGGGGAAGGCAGGCAGGAGACTGGGGAAACTAAGGCAGGAGGAAGAGGAGGAAGGTCCTGGAAGTGAGCTGTCACTAAGCTGCCATGCAGGGACATGCTGGGAACAGGAAAGTGGAGATGTTTTTCTAAACGGCCCCTTTAAGAAACCATTAAAACACATACCCATGCATATCCCTGTATTCAGGGAAAGCTTTTTTTCTGCACCTTTCCCAAACCTACTAAAGTCACCACATAGGGAAAGCATGTGTCAGTACACGTGGAGACATTCCTGCACACACTTGCACACCACCAGCTTTCTTCAGGCTGTGCTCACTGAAAGACACTGGGGAACAAAACACCTTCCCTAAACAGGAACCACAGCTCTAAACTCAAGGTGCTTCCCTACTGTGATTCTTAAGATGTTTATCTGAGGCATTGGCAAGGTGCTCCTGAGACAGAGAGAGGCTGCAAACAGAGCCTGAAGTTTCTCCTGCTCCCAGAGGAGGAAAATTAAACCTTTGTGAACTCATCAGCTGAATTTCATAAGGCAGAGAATGTTGCCACCTACTGCTTAAATATGGGTAGATATCAGTTTTTCTGGAGTTTGGGTCATTTCTGTGTTTTAAACTGTTTTCTAACAGCTGTTTTTTTTGTGTTTATAACTCAGCTGCCAGCGACTCTTCTTCCATTGTACTGCTGATGAACACAGGGGGCCACAAAACACCCCCTTCTCTGCAGTTTCTTCACTGTAAACAGGCTTGCAAATCAGGTGGCTACCACAGCAAGCAAACGTCACCTGCAAAGCCTTCAGAGGAGCCCAGGTAGGTGCTCAGCTGCCACTTCTTCCCTGGTGCCTATAAGTATAATGTGCAAATCTTCGAGGATGGTGAGGGTCATGGTGGCCAAATCCTGGGCACCCAAAAGCAAAATCAAGACAGGACAGGCTTTTAAAATAATTTTTAAAGAACTGTAAAAAGTGCATAACCTAAACACACTAGGAACAGGTGTCAAACTGCTGCCCTTATTTGCGATTCAAAGAATTCAAAGGATTAGAGCACACATGCTTTGTACAGGACTAAATAAAAAGGGCCACATTTTTGCAAGAGAGCGGCTTGGCAGGCAGAGGGAAGTGAAGCAAGACCAGCCAGGGTTGCTCTGCAGGCAGGGCTGATGAAGCCTCAACACTGCATTGCTTTTCCCCCTGGTGAAAAGCCTCTGGGGAAAGATCCATTAATCACAACCATCTGGAAAAGAGTCTCAGCTACAGATGCAGTCATGATACTGCAGAGGGGATGGCAGGACAGAGCTGGGGCCAGGGCTGAGCAGCCAGGCCAGCGCTGTGGACAGGAAGGGACAGCACATGGTGACGATGCCACATCCCTCGGTGGGGTCAGGGAAGAAACCCCACTGGAGTTTGGTGCAATGTCCTGGGGGGAACAGAGCTGCAAAGTCTTGGGAATCGCACAGATTCAGTCTGAATTCACCTGGTTACCTTCTGTAGGGTCTCCAGACAGGATGAAATTATGCTGCTACTTCTTTTCTTAGTTCTCTGAAAGTTGAATCAGCTCCACGTGGGGTCTAAAACCACCAAAGCAGCAGCAGAGAGGAGCTCATGCCACACTAGGTGGCAGGACATTCAGCCACCAAAACTGATCAAACCCATTTCATCCATTTTGCCAAGACTCCTACCCCTGCCTCCACCCCCCACCAGAAACGTATTTTTGCTTCTGCAGAGAGACCAGAATTTCTGTTTTCCAAATAGTAACTGAAAATGACTACAATTTAGGTGACTTTCCCAAGTTCTTAGAGGCCTTTGTTGGCCAAGTGAAAGCCCAAAGGCTGTCAGCACGATTCTAAAACTTGGCACATTCAAAGTAATTCCTTCCTCTTAGCAAGGAACCAGTGGTGTGCTGGGGTTCTCTTACTGCTCCAGTTAATCTCTGCTAAAGCCTACAGACCTGGGCAGCTTTTGCTGGGAAGAAGAGGGCAATATATTGTTTCTGAATTTAAAAACCTCTCCTCAGGCATCAGTGAAGTTCAAATCAGCAGACTTCAAAACTTCACCATCACACTTGCCTTGTGAGAACTATATGGAGGAACCAAGTCTGGGGAGAAGTGATTGAGCAGCTTCCCAAAGGAGAATTAAAAATTACTCTCAATGTATCTAAATGAGAAGCTCTTGTGAGCAGGAAAGTAATCTTGATAAACTACAGTAATAAACTTTCAGTAATCTTGATAAACTACAAAAGTCTGCCTTGGTCATTGTGACATGCCAGCTTTTTCCATTTCCTTTCACTGCCCTCCATGAAGATGATTGCTAGAGATTAAGGGTGGTGGGTAGGTCAGAGAAGCCAGGGGAATAATATTCTCTTAACAAAGCAAAACCACAAGTTTTATCTCCACTTGCGCAGTCTAGCTGTCCCAGGGCAAGCTGAAAGATGATCACCTTCATTTAAAGATTGCTCTGGCTGCACAAAATAAGTATCTTGGCTGCCCTGGAGACCCCTTCGGATGACAGCACAGAGATGATATATTACAGAAAGAGAACCAGAGCTGCCTTCCCAGGCGTGAAGGGAATGAATAAAGGTTTGTACTTTTTTTTTTGTCAGTCAGCAGTTTCTTCTCATGATATTGCTTGAAATCTGTTCCCTCAGTCATCTGCTTTTTAAAAGCTCATTAGAAGAAAACAGGATATAGCACACAGGGATTATTCACACCTGCAGCAGCACTGCCTGGCATCCTTGTCCACTTGCAGGTCCCACAGCGCAGCTGCTGGATCCGCACCCACAGTCACAGATGTCCTCCTGCATCCCCTCCTGCTCACGTGGGGATGCCCCAGGCAGCTGTGGATACCTGATGAATGGGGCAAACTCACTGATCTCACAGCTGTATATATCCCTGGTGACAACAGGAAGGGGAAAACCTTCTGTTTACTGTGCTTACTCGCTGCTGTCAGTAGCCAGAGACAGCCAATAACCTGTAGCAACAAAAGATGATGGGAATAATGCTTTGTTTCAGCATCAGCAGGTGGCTAGGTCCAGGTGTGGGGGGAGGAATTGCATTTGCGCTCTCTGAAGAAGACCTCTGCCATTTTTACCAGGAGATAGCACCCATTTCTCAAGATGAACATGTGCGACTAGTCAGAAGCAACAGCTGAGGAGCTCCTGGGAGAAGTCACCATGGGGCAACTGGAAGGCAGGGGTGGGCAAAACCACAACACAGTGCGAAGCTTCCACTGTGCTCCATTCCTGAAGGTGCTGGTACGGGCAGCTTGTTTCAGGAAGATTTGACACAGCAGATCCTAGTGTTGGGGCAGGCGAATTGCGATGGCTGGCCACCAAACCCACCAGCCCCCGGCAAAACAGGATGCACAAGAGAAGACAGGATGAAGGGGGCATGGGCTGCAGAGAAGGGAATAGTTGCCTTTGCTGAGCTTTCAACAGTGTCAGGTCGGGAAATGGAGATACAAACTGCATTGAGAGAGGCTTGTAAACATTAAGGTTAAGCTGGCAGGAAACCCAAGAAGCACACATGAAAGCAACCTCAGCAAGTGGCCCTCAGGGAAAAGCGCATCCTCACCCTGGGCACGTAACTCGGGCTGTCCCAGCTGCCCACAAATGCGGCTTGACAATGCTGCACCAGTAAGATGAACCCTTAATACACTGGTCTGCTCCACAAGTTCAGCTACACCTTCTGCTTATTGCTAAAGCACGAACTGGTAATCCAGCCCAGTTTTTGATTTCCATATTGTTTTGTTTGTATCAAAACCTTTAAAAGCATTAATATTTTAAGCCATTTATATTAAAATCAGACTGAGGGGTTTCTTGAATCAATGAAGGCAAAACCAATCCTCAGACAATTAAGAATCTCTTCTTTATGCTCACCCTGGAAATTATGAAGTGGGAAATGTAGATTGCCTCACTCCCTGGGGTGCCAAATCGAGGAATAGTTTTGGTATAGCTTGAGCATCCTGACCACAAGGTGAACTCTGGTGATACAAAAGTCACCTGAACTCAAGGGGTCCAACATGTGGCCTCACAAGGAGTCAGAAAGAGCATCAGCTGGTCACCAACTACCAAATGGGAAAACCAGAGTTAAACCAGAAAGAACTACACCAGCACTTTATCAAAACTTAGCCCTTCTTATTTCATACTGGAAATGGGAATATTAGCATCCAGATACTCAGGATGCTGAACCTGAACTGTGGTCAGTCAAGATGAGCAACCCAACATGGGACAGTATTTTACATCAGTTTGCAGTCTTTATTCACTTTTTCATATAGATAGATGCATTTTCTTATTTCTCTCTCTATAAACAGGAATATACCCACACTGCCATGTAAGTGCACAGGCTAGTGCTGTTTGCAGGTCCATGCGTGACAACACCAGGATCATTTCCCCTTCCTCACTACCTCTTTCACGGAACACTCTCCAAGCTGAACCAAGATCTTCACTCTAAAACAAGAGCAGCAAAACTTCCAGCCTCATGACTGCCTGAAGACTAAACTATATTATTCTAACAACTGCTGTTACAGAAACACGCAGATGATGTACAGAACTGCTCTTTTCATACCTCTTCCTTTGTGCCTCAGCAGAACAGTAACATTTCCCAGCACACACACCGCAAGGGAAACAAGAGGCAAGTCCAGTGCTTTCCAGTGACACCTGGATGCAACAGGTTTCTGACCCAACTACCATCTACACCACAAAACCTCTGCCACACGGTCTTTGAGCTGTGAGACAAGTACAGGGAAATTTAAGTACTTATTTATCAGGAAGTAAAATAAATCTTGACACACTTAAATTATTATTTATTCAGTGGAAGAAAGAAAAATCTTTGGCTGTATCACAGTACCTCTTTAGCTTACAGACTTCTTAGTTGCTACACAGCTCCCATATCACAAGCTGCACAGGTTCACACCTCCTAGTCTCTTTTTTAATTTTAATTTTAATTTTTATTTTTATATTTTTCTTTTTACTATCACCCCCCTTCCCCACTACAGAGTGCAGAAAGTCTGAAAAAGAATTCTATTTTTTGGCAAACTCGTACTCTTCTATTGCAACCCATAAAAAGCCAAAGCACTGAGGAAACAAGTTACGAGGTGACAAAAGTTTTCCCAAAGGGACAATGCTGCATTTCAGAAAAGAACTCAGAACACTTGATTTCTATATGCTCTAAATTTTAATTCAAATACAAATGCTATATTATAGAATATATATGATTCCTCACACAAGATCTAACAACAGCTCACACTAATCTCTGATTATCCTGGGGGTGTGTGGGGGAGGATAGAGAATAGGAGTGGGGAAAAAGAAGACAAGCATGATCAAAACAAGTTTCCTGATAAATGAGATCTCTATTTCAGAGCAAATAGGGACACTGAAGCACTATTGTACCCACAGACAGTATCTCCAGAGTTTTGCCGATTCCTAAAGGCAATTCAGAATCTGCAGCTTCTGTCCTAGATGGGAACTCTTGCCTGTTCTTTGTTATTCAGTTTATTGACTTGAAATGGGAGTGGGAGAGGGGCAGATGCAGGCAGTGTCCAGTCTCCATGACACATTAAAAGATCAGATTTCACAATTCTATTTACTTGAAAGGGAAAGTTACGTCCACTTGCTGAAAAGAGACAGGCAGTATATGTGAAATAGGTTTGAAGGAGGTTGTTATATAGACTACTGAAAATGTCCTCACTTCTTTGGGAAGCCAGCTGAATAAATGGTATTTCTGGTACGTGTAACTTACGTAAAAGAAAAGCGAAGAGCAAGGGAGTGATAGCAGGGGTTACACAAGGGACACCTGCAAAAAAATAAGACATGCTTCATTGTTGCACAGGCAAACATAAAAAGCCCGCATCAACTTCTTAGCAACTTAAAGGCTGTATTTTTAAAGATCAAATTCCCAGCTAATACATTTATTAGATCTCGTTCAACTAACTAGAAAAAAGACAAAACAAACCCCCCCCCCATCCTTGTTGATGACCCACACAGAAGCCCCCGAGGAGGCTGCAAATGTGTTGTTGCACCAGAACCTCCCGAGACACAGAGAAAACCGAAGCCGGAGCAAGCGGAACGCAGCCCGGGGCCACGGACACTTGGTGCCCTCTCCTGGGCAATTCAGACCCTGCTCTTGCCAAGCCAGAGCACAGACACCAAAAACTTCATTTTCTGTTGTAACCGTTCCACAGTACAGAGTATTTTCTATACCTTGAACTCACTCCTCGAGCAAATCAAAGACACTGGTCAATCAAATCCGGACGGAAGAGAGGAAGTTCAAACACCTCCCGGAGAAGCGCTCGGCTGTTTCAACTCCTTCAAAATTTCTGACGCGGCAGCGTGTTACATCACAACATTGTTTATTATGTGACTTTTTACAATACAAACAAAAAAATACAGAAATGCAGTATATGAATACAGCTAAATGCAAAATGGTGATGTTTTTCTTGAGGCCATATTCCCATTTCTAGTAAAATCAAGAAAGACTGCACACAGGTAGAAACAGGTTGGAAGTTAACTCCACAATTTTGCCTAGAAATGACCTATAAATGCGTTTTCCTGCTACTTACCATAAAATGTAAAAAGGGAGTTAAAGGAAAAGCTTTACTCACTGGTTCCTACCATATGAAAGAAGCTATATTCTATTTAGGAGGGCCAATATATGGAAAAGTATCTAAATTAAATGTTGTTACAAAAAATGAAGCAGTAATGAGATCCTCCTGGCTAAAGAAGTTACTAAATGAGAATAGCATATATTTAAAGAATCCAAAACATAAAAGGGTTGTTATAAAAAGCTTAGGTGCACTGTAAGCCTACAACTTTTGTTTTTCCATGTGTACTTTTAAACAATGGAAGTGTCAAAAATAGGGTCAACTGTGTTAGACTAAATTACATTATTGTATATGCTGCACTGAATGGAATTCTTGTATTATAATAATAGAGAAGCATTGTTTGCATCATATTATGGCAATTCATCCTCACTAAAAACCGTCTAGAGTCCTTGCATTTTTTAACATCCTGTAAACTGTCAAACCACCAGGACATGATTGTACAACAGTAAAATGTTTCCTTTTGCATTAAAATGACATCTGTTTATAAAAAAAAAGGAAAAAAAAATGGTACTTAGAGCTGTTTTATTTTTCCAAGTACACAACACCCTAGACAATTCAAGGCATCTCATTCTCCATCAAAATTAACAAAAATTTGTCATGCTGTTAAATCCATTACTATGGATACAACTGGTGCAAAATTGGTCGAACGGATCCAACAAACACTGATGTCCAGGCTGGCATATTGGCAACTAATACATAACTGGTGGTCAAAATGATGTATTTAAAATATCTTCCCTTTCTTCTTATTCTTTTCCAAGGTTCTAAAATGATATTAAAAAAGTTGGTTAAATAATGCAGACATGCTCTGGTTTAAAAAAAGAAAAAAATCAGTAATATACATATTTTAAAATAAGCATTTTACAAAGCTTTACTGGTTGCAATACAAAGCAAAGAACTTATGTGCACAGTTCTTGTGCTGCATGAAGTCAAGCAATGCATTTATCACTAGATTTCCCATTCCAAAGACTAGGAGAATTAAACACCTTCATTCTCAAGGTTTTAATTCTTCATCTTTCAGAAGTCTGATGGAACCTAGCTTTCAAATACAAGCCATTTTTCTACATGGATCTAGTTATGTATGGATACAACTTTTTTGAAAGTTAAAATCTCTTTAGAAGGCAATAATCTTCTCAATATTTTTGATATATACCCATTTATAACTAAACGCAGTTCAGCATTTTTCTTGGCTTTGAAGTGACACTCCCTTGGTGGTCAACCACCACTGATCATTATTACCACAGAAACTGCCTTTTAGCAGAAAGCTGCGGAACGCTGACTGTGAACTGCAGGAGAAGACTCCAATTTACCTGGAGGAATTCTGTTGTTCCAAAATACGTTGCTGAGCTTCCCAGTTCGCTTTCTCTTCCTCAAACTGGCGACGCTTTTCCTCTAATTCTTTGTGTTGTGCCTCCAAATTCTTTTTCATCTGCTCGTGGCGTCGCTGAAGCTGGAGAAAAAGTTATGAACAGAGTTGGTAAGCGCAGAAAACACAGCAACTTTTGGAGCTGTAGTAATAAATATCGTCAACTGATGCATGAAAATACAGTATTGTATTTTCTCTACAGAGAAAAGTAACTCAGACCAAAAACTATAAGGTTATAGATATTGCCAATAACAAAAACAAAGAGGGTATTAACTGTAAAATGAGGCTATGGGATGAACAGAAATCTCCCCAAACTCTGCCCAAGTTAGAAATAGGAGTTGTAAGCAGCTACACATGCCAAACAAAAGGAAATTCAAGAATACTAATGTTAAGAAGCAAATTGCAGAGTATTTGAGTGTCAGTAATGCATAAATTAGCATCATCTTTGACTTTGTGCAGGGGGAAAAACCTAACAAACTTTGATTTCATCCTATACTATTAAGTATAGTAAGGATCTATTTAAGAAAACATTAAGTAAATTAACTTATTCATTAATTATTATTATTATTGAACTGTCTGTGCTGCTGAAACAGTATAAGAAGTCTCTCCCGCAAGTTGATGGATCAGACTGACCATCAAACGTGTTGTACGTGAGAACGGTGACACTGTCAGGAAAACTGATTCCTTTTGTGTGGTATAGCATGTTTTTTAAATTGAGTTAAATAAACCTCCCTCTTTCCTTACTCTCTTCTAAGTCCCTGTCTAACACAAGCCCTTTAAAACGTATTTCCTTTCACAGCTTTTTCTTTTTCAGTACTTTATGTTCAGCAGTGTCTATTGCCTACTCTTCTGCATTTAGAGAAACAAAACAGAAGTTTACAGTCATGAATGGTGAAGAAAAAAGAATGAATTCCATGAATGTTTAAAAAGTGATAACACAGGATGCACTCAGGCAAAAAGTCATGAGGTAGTACATGAAAAAAGAATTCTGGTTGGTTTTCATACATCAAGCAGAGTGTGGAGGCCAGAAATGTAAGCGGGTTCAAAAAGAGTAGAGACAGAAACTGAGAGGGGATAAATCCAGTGAACAACTAAACACCTTGATTCAGATAAAACACCTAGCTTTAAAATACTCCAATTGCTGACTGGTGCATCTTAGCATTTCTATCCCTATCTATTCGCTCCTCCAAAAGAAGAAAAAAATCTAGATTGATACATGTATTTTTTTTTCCCCTCTGATCCACTATGCCTTGGTTCCTTACAATGCCTGGGCTGCCAAGCATTTCAACTATTCTGCTAAGTTTCCTCACATTGCCTCAAATTTAGAGCCATATTTCCTATAGGAACGTGCGACAACTTTGAACTTCTCTATTACACTTCTTGTGAGAAGCTGCCTTCTCAAAACTTAATTTTCTGCTTAAATGTAATTTTACAATAGTCTCTTCAAAAAGATCACTTCCAAATCTGCTTGAAGCCCATAAAAAGCAGTTTCACTGTGAGGACTTCACCTGGAGATGACAGAATCGGAGTTAAATATCCATAAAGTTTATCCACGTTCTAATGAGACCGAATCACTGACAACAATATATCCCTGATTCGCTCTTAGTCTAGTAATTCTCACATAGGTGATTTCTTACAAACATAATGTGAAATTCCCAAAATGTTTTTTTGATATACAAAGCAAATTATCGTTACTACATTAGCTTATGTAAAGCATGAAAATCACAAGAACCTTTTAAAGCACATGAAAGAAAACAGGCATAAAACATTCCAAAGAAGTGAGAGAAGAGGATGAGTAAGAAAATTGAGAGGTATTTTAACATACTGTGAAAACAAAAAGAGAATGCATGTCAACATGCAAATTATTTTAAGTTTGGGCTTATACAATTTCCACAAAGAAAACAAACTGAGAAAGAATAACTGAGTTGCCTTCAACCACAGAATTCAACTATTGAATCAATTCCTAGCCAGAGGTGATGTTGCAAAGTCTTGGCAAACAGAACCACCTCTACACTTGTTCAGCCTCAAGCACATTGGAGTTTAAGACATTTCGATTACCTCAGCTTCAGAGTCCTTCAGTTTCTGAACCTTTTCTTTGACTTTCATCTCGAACACCTGTTCCATTTCCATTTCCATTTTTTTCATTTTGGCTACGTGCTCCCTCCTTTCCTCCTCCATCTGTGCCAACGGGCTCCTGCCAGAAATCCAGAAGAAGCAGTTAGCTATGTAAGAACTTTTTTCCTGTCTATTACATTAGGGCATCTGTAAAAAACAAGATAAAAATGCTGAAGTATTAAGATAAATAACATCGCTGTATGTACTGCTAGCTCGAACTCAATTGGCATTATTATACTAACTGTTTAGCTAAACCTTCCTCAAAGACATTTCACACAAAATCTTTTCCTTCCCCACAATTGATTTAAATTACATTTAAGTTAACAGAAACTCTTGACTTTCTATCTTTAGTAGAACCTGGTAATGGGAAGAGAGGAAATCAAAGTTACAACAAAAAGTATTGCATATTCCAAGTGATCTTCAGGCATCCTGTTCTTTCCCATTCAAATATATACCAAAAATTAATGGACATAATAAGTTGGAGAGTGGTGCAGACAACAGTTCCATTTCCTCTCTAAATCTTCATTGTTCCAAGTGAGCCCAAGATTAAATTAACACTACAGCTGTGTTGAACGCTGTGGTTGCACTTTTGAAGAGACAGCAACTTCGCAAAAAAGGTTTGGGCAACTGAACATTATTATTTCATGAAAGTGTTAACTGGAATATTTTCCTTTAGAAAACTACTAATAAACTTAGTGTATAAAAATAACGTACATAGGTTTTAATTTTTCTATACACTCTCTGGTAACTACTTTCCTGGATTCTTCTGAATGTTTACAGCTGTATAAGCCTGCTATCCATGCTGTGGTGAGACAGGCTTTAAAATGCAATTTTCACATTAGATATCCAATAAACAGGATGATTTTGATCTAATGATGATTGCTACGTACAGTCCTGTAGGACTTTTCTGCTGTTCAGCAAAGGGCAATGAAAACAAATCACAGGCGTCTTGTGTCAGTTTTGAATATGTACAGCTTAAAATGACAAAGTTTTGACTATTGTGTTGGTAAAAATGAAGGACTGGATGTATTTGGAACTGTTACAACCAAGCAGCAGAGGATAGCTACTGTAACATATGCAAAAGCCACTCAGACCTGCAAATTGTAAAATAGATGTGACAGGTCTAAGCCACATTTTTTGATAGGCAAAACTATTTTTGTTTTCATTTCTTGGAAAAAAAGCAACCAGACAAACAGAAAAAGCCTGTTTCGATTCAAATAATGCAAAAAAAAGCATTCTGAAAGGAGAAAAGAATTGACTAATTTTCAGTCATGACTGAAACATAATTAGCAACATCTATTTTGATTCAGAATTTGCCACTCCTTCTTAGAGGAGCGAAGGTTATATATCAAACATAGTTAAGATCTGGTTTGACTATTAATGGCTCATTTTCTCCTTCCTGCTTGCCCATTTTCACCAACTAACCATACAGTCAAAGTAATTAATGTCATATGAACTTTTGACTCAAACACCAGTATTTTAAAGGTGGCAATTGGTGTGGGATGAGAAAGAAGAAAATGGCATTTCTGTTTAAAAGAATAAAAATTAAACTGAATCTGAACTAATAGGTGCAAAGCTTGGATTGGTGAGTAAAATGCTGTATAATATACACAACTGAAAATGATCCTTAGTCTAAGGTTTACTTTGGGCCTTCAAAAGGCCAACTGCTGGCAACTTTTGTCAAAGAAAATAAAACGGTTAAACACAGGTGAAGTACAATAAAACACAAAAATAAGAAGGAAAAGGAAAGAAGAGATGAGCAACAGTACTTGTGGAAGCTAACCAGCTGTCACGACTATTTTCTTGTTGGTACCTATTAGAAGCGTAAAGTTCTCAAATATATCTGCTCTTCCAAAATTAACCTAAGCAGCAGATCTGAACACTGACGAATCATTGTTGCAGTCTCTACAGACTTGAAAGGGGAACAGAACCATCCTTCTACTGACAACATCATAATTTAATGGGGGTGTCATGCAAGCTCTGTTTGAGAAACTGGTAAAAATCAGTCTGCACAGAAAACTTAATAAACTAACAAGTGAGCATTTGCAGCTAAGAGCTTTACAACTTAGGTCACAACTGGTTTTGTTAGGTCTTAAGCATGTGACGTGGGAAAACGCACATCATCCTGCATTCCAGGATGAAACTATACAAAGGACTTGAACAACAAAGGAGTTGAAAGAAAAAACAACAAACAACAACAAAACCCACAAAACAAACAACAAAAACCACGAAACAAACAAAAACCCCACAAACCACTAAACAAAGATATAAAACACTGAAGTGATTTAACAAGACGTATGTTAAAACAGCCCTCTAAATTAATCTGCAAAAATTAAAAATTATTCTAGATATGCACAAAGTGGAACCTCTGCAAGCCAGTAATAGGATAATACCATGGCCAGGAAAGATTAAAGTAACTAATTCCCCAGTCCTATGAAAAGTGGTAAATTTACAGATAAAAAAAGAAAACTCCACTGATTCTTTATAAGGATCTATATGAAGAGGATGGAGCTATGGACAGAAATTGCGGGAATGTCATAATTTATGCACTTCCGCTCACTGTTGAAATTGGACCAAATTTGTCTTAAGGCTTAGCCAAAAAAATTCTGAAGAGGACGGGTTTTTAAAGAGAGATTTTGTCACTCAAAGTATTTATAATTTCTTAAGGTTTACATTAGCACAACTGTAGAACGAAAAAGAACTGCTAGGGAGAAAAACAATGCCAAGAGCGGGATTACAGGAAACTGGTTTAAATTTGAAACATTAAACAGTGAAATCTTTCTTGTGTTTATAAAATTTTTGTCTTTAAGTTTTTTGGAAAAATTTAAATGACCACTTACATGCCTTCAACTGTGTCAAATCTAAAAAACAAAAAATACAGAAGCTTAGCTTAGCATGCTTAAATAAAACCACAAAACCAAAAGCAATAATTAAAAAAGTAAATTCATTATTAATAGATTCCTAAAGCTAATTATGTGCTTCCCCAAAAGCAAGTTTTTCACAGTACAAGGAAAGACTGTTAGTTAAAGCTTGTTATATTTATTTCAAATTCAGTTAGTAAATCACTACACCATGTAAATATTAATGTAGGTTTGATGTGCAGATACTTCCAGGAATAGTTTCCCTAGAATACACATGCTTTTAAAGCGGTTTTAAATCCTGTAGTGACGTGAAGAATCACTTGCTCTAAACTGGTTTTTGGAAACCAATGCAGTACCGAGGCTTCTTTGTTCAGTTAAGAATTGTCACCTAGAAGAGGACATGATATTAAAACCTCATGAATGCTCCTGTGCTGCAAAAAGAGCACTTGACTTGCATGGCCAGCAGAGGTCTCACCGCGGCTGGGCTGGGCTCAGAAGAAGGTTTAGCGGCAAGGTCACCTTCCCAGAGCTGGGGCTTAACCCCAACATACCTTGTGTTAAGGGCTTCACTAGCGCTACAGGAGGGGGAACAAAAGTCTGAAAACAAGATTCGGATATTAAGCCTCACCATCTAGTAAGATGGGCTTAATAACATTAAAACTACTTCACAGAATTCACTAAGAATATAGAGAAAAGGAGTTAGAAGTAGTCTAAGCTAAGCTGTTAGAAGGACCTCTACGCATCGTCTATTTTGTTACCCCGTGTGACAGGTTATTGAACAGATCAGTAGAGGGATAAGGCTCATCCTTACACTGTACAATACGACTTCCAAAAAATTTGATTTTAAGTTTAAACTCACTGAAGATATCGGCTTCATGCAGGAAACTGAAAAGATTTCTCAAACAAAGAATTTTAAATTTCACAGCAAATGTCAATTTTCACGCATGTTATGTAGTACACGTGTGAAATTACAATTACCATGTAGTTTGAAGACAAGTTATCCGTGTATGTGAAGATTACCCTTGACATTTTATGTTATCTTTTTAATGGATGGAATGAGGTTGAAAATTTGAAGAAATCAGACACCAAACCTAAAACACAACAAATCTACATAACCATGGAAAAATACATGCTTTGGATTGCTCTTAGGTCAACAAGTTACTTGTGGAACAGAGTTTCACCAAATCAAAGGAGACAAATCTGAGAGAAAACTATCAACTGAAGAAACTGTGTCAATAAATCTGCACAGTATTAACAAAACTTGTAGCAAAACTTGTATTTGTTTTCACGTTCACATTTTTTTTTTTTCAAAGAAATATGTTCACAGTTGCATGAAAAAACAAAGATCTGCTAAGATCGTAAAAATACAGCTGTTTTAAAAGTACAAAAGGTCAATTCAGCTCCAACAGCTGCCAGCAGGAGATACTTTTGGAAAAGCGCAGGAACCACTGCATGTACATCTCTTTTTTACATGTACCCTCCCAGCTTCCAAAAGAACAGCGGTGAAAGAATCAGATTTCCAGAGGACAAGTCAAATATTGCTCCATGTTGAGACACAGACACTTCTTTCAAAAGGCAAGCAGGCAAGCGTTAGAATTCCTCAGGGGGCGCACAGATAAGCTGTTAATATTTGTTCTTCTCCCTTTCAACTCATTTCCAGCAAGGCACATGGTTATTAGGAAAATTCCATCTACGCTGCTTCAATGATGCCAGATTCAAAAGTACAAAACCACACTGAAGCCAAAAAAGCCTGTTAAGGCTTTAAAAAAAAATGCTGCAAATCAATATGTGGATAAGGTAACAAGTATAACATCAGCTGCTTAATAACCAGTATATGTACTCAGGAATTTTATTTATGTACTTATTAAGCCACCCTGTGTTTGGAGGAACAAGCTGTAAGGGAAGATTCAAAATATTTCTTACAAGTTTGCAACAGATTTTGCCACATTTCAGATGGCTGAATCAAACAAACTGATAACTTATTTCTTCTCTTGAAAAAAGAAAACCTGCTCGCTAAGAGCACCAGTTGTGTTTATTCACTTCTGAGGTGCAGCACTGCAGTGTGCTGAGTGACAGATTTCTTACGGAGAAAATCGTTCCAAAAGGCATCTTTACCTAGAGATATTCAGGTGGGACAGCAGAGTGACCTGAGATGGCAGGAAATGCAGAAACCAGCATGTTTCAGAAAGAGTAATCCCAGACCCTTCTTAGCATAAATTCTAGCTAAAAAGGAAACCCCAGCCATGCTGTCTGGGGAAGGTGGGGAGAGGGACGAATGAACAACACAAAAACAGTTTTTAAACTTTCTGGTAGATGCGTTGATACAAAAATGTATCCTGTTATGTTTTTAATTTGGGAATAAATAAAAACCATCACTGCGTTATTCTTTTTAATAAGAACGCAGAATAACTAATCCTTACTTCAATTAGCCAACAGACTAAGTCTGTAGATGCGGACCAGCACAAATCTGAGCAGGCACAAGAAGTGGTGAAACTGTAATCACTAAAATTAAGACTTCTCTAAATCTAAGGAAAACATACTAAGATTTGGAAAAGGAGAATAGTATTAAACAACAACAAAAAAATCCAAACAACTTCCTCTGATATCCAAAATTGCAATGAAAAGTTTCACTTTTCAGTACAGTAATAGCAAATAATAGTACAGTAAAAAGTGTAGTAATAGCAACTTAGAAGTCCTGGAGGAAATGCAGAATTTTCTATTCTGCTCTACTATTTGTACACTATTGCCTCAGCAAAGAGGACGTCGGTTCAAGTTCTTGCCATCAAGCACATTTTCTTCTCTGATGTGGCCACCTGCACCCTTTTCTTCCTGAATGTGCAAACTACCTCACAGGCCCCTCACCCCATTTTTTCCACATTGATTACCTCATCTAGTAACTTTATTTTTCAAAACTCCTCCTCTCTCTACCAACACCACCATACTGTTATGAGGACAAGTGTAGCTTGAGAAATATTTCTAACCTACTTGCATTCAGAAGCCTTGAAATGCGAGTCAGGGATAATGTGACGGCAAGAAACACAGCAGTGAGAAAAATTAATTACTGTGTTATGGACACATGAAGATCTCAGCAGTAAAAACACTTAAATTCAAGAGTGTAGATGTTCTCAAGTAGCATTACAAAACGAAAAATACAGTAGAGCCTACTTTTAAATCTTCCATCTGTTTCATCAGACTGGCAACCAACTTGCTGTCAGAGGCAAATAAAATGACATGCTAGGGTTGAAAAAACCCAGCAACAACAAAACCCAAACCCCTGCATTGCAACCCTCCTCTCACAAAAGACAGAGATGTTGCAATAATTTCCCTCACATGATAAGCAACCCTAGAAGTAGCCAGGGCAGCATTTCAAAGATGACAGTAGCGCATCTGGATTTTCAACGTTTCCAAACGAATATTAACCCGTTCTTCTCAAAAACATCCCTGACACTGAGTATTGAGCATTCATACCAAAAGAGCCAGTAATTCCAAAGGTAGTATACATACCAAAATAGAAACCTCAATGAACAAAAACTTTGCAATAAATATCAGAAACAAAACTTATGAGCAGAAATAGTAAATATAAGGATTCTCTTCAGAACTGAAACTAAAACCCAGTTATTTAACATGTTCACATAAACTAGTGCAAACTTTAACAAAAGAGGAAAAAAAAATTCATAAGTAAACCAGAAACATACAGTGTTCAGATCAGAACACAATGAAAAGGCAACCAACTGGAGAATAAATAGCAACAAAACCACCACCTCCCAAAAAACCCCCAAAACCCACCACACATACACAAAACCAACCAAAGAAAACAACACAGAGCAAAAAGATTACAGTGCAATACAACCTTAACAAGAACTTACTTTGTTAGCTGCCCTTTATTTTTGTTGTTGTCAACGCCATTGTATGTAACAGCTGCCAGTTTTCTGCTTCTGTAGTTCTCATAATGTACATTGTTAGTGACATCCTTCAGGTCCTGCATATGAGTTCTGTCAATAAGTGTAATCAGCTTAGTGCACAAATACAAAATACTACCTGAAAAATCAGTCCCTGCTCATTTTGTAAATTGACTTAAATTATACCCCTCCATTCATGTTCCATTGCTCACAATGTTGTCATTCTTCCATTTACACAGTTGGCAAGACAGCACAGTCACAGAAACAGCAGATTATTTTGCAATGAACTATCTCAAGTTTGCAATATTGCAAACATTAACTTGCAGGACCAATCCTCAGAAAATTTTGAGTTCTGTGGATAAACTTGCAAGCATTTGGAGAACAGATATGAAAAGTGTGCATTACAACTGTAGCAGGTGTGCCATGTCCGGCAAGAAACAATAAATAAGCCAAAACCTCCTCATTTCTATCTTTTAAGTCTGCAAAAGCTAAATGTGAAGTTCAAGACTAAGGCATTAGCTTCCTTTAACAATTTTCCACCGTCGGCTTGGAGAAAAGCAAAGCTTAATAACCAAGGGTTGTTACAGCAGTTCAGTAAGTGACATCTGCTGTGAGTACAGGACTCAGCATCTAATACAACGAAGCATGGGCAGTCTTGCTTTATACAACTGCAGCACTGAGAAAAGCCTACAACTAAGTACACATCAGCACTGACAACTTGGCTTCCTATGGTTTATCACAATTTTTAAGAACAAGCAATCAGAAAGTAAGGCGAACTACATAAAAAAAAAAATCACTACCACCACCACTTGCTAAATATGTGGTTAAATGAGATCATAAAGTGTAAGATACTATTTACAATTAAAAATATGAGTATTAATATGAACTCACTAGCTCAAATCCTTTTTTTATCCAATATATGACTTTGTACTCTCCCAGGCATACTAGAAAACCAAATGTTAACTGTAAATTACTTACCTTATCAACATGTTCCTCAGAATTGTGAAGTCACAGTGTTCACCGTTTTCAACTACAGAAAGAAGCAAATTTTTGTTGAGATGCTAACAAAAGTAAGTGCCTTACACAGAGGCACGGCTTTGAGATGTCACCCATCTCCTACATTCATTCCAACACCAGATTACTTCCAGCCTTTCCTTACTCAAACAGTATGTGCATTAACAGTAGGAAAGTATTAACAATATATCAATATATCTTACCAGCAAAGCTCCTGCGCTCCCCTAAGACATGCTGGCAAACTGTACTCTTGAGTCAATACAGCAGAATAAGCTACCACAACAGAAACACAGTTTTGCCAGTTTAACTAACTTTACAATCCTTTGGAGGCCCTTCCAGCACAGCTGCATGAGGATCAGACACCAAGTGATGAGCTCGGCCTAGAACCAGCTATATCCACCAAAACCCTCACAAGACAGAATGAACACAATATATTGCTCCTTGCCCCATCAAATTAGTTCCAAAAATCTTCATTTTAATTTTAATGTGGATTTAGTTCTAACCAAGCAAAGGAATGTCCTACATTTAATTTGATGCACCTGCCTACAGACCAAGAGAGAGGGTTAGCAGCTGTCATTAGATGCCACCTTTTCCAGCTGTGCCTCTCACCCCATCACTGTAGAGGAGGCTGATGCTGTCAGTGGCTTTTTCCTGACAGATAATGAAATGGCACTGGAGAAAAATGCACACCCCAGACTGCTCTGGCATGCGGACAGAGACGGCGACACACAAAGCTCTTCGCACACATAAAACCACGAAGCAGGTTCCAGTGTGTTCCTGAAGTAGAGATGGACACTTTCACGGGAAGGAGGAAGCAAAGCAAAATGAAGGAATTAAAAGGACCCACAGAAGTTCAGTGAATCCTACCAAAAAAAATATGAAGCACACAGCCTCTTCTATATGCACTCCTGTGTTATTTTATTCTATGGTTTCACACAAACTGGTAAGTTCCACTCAGTACATGAAGCCATACTCCCAAAAAAGCATCGACTGCGAGTATTCTGTCCATAGCTGACAGACCCAAGGCCACTTAAAGAGGTTCCTTTTTAGACAGGCTGTAGTTCTCCCCTTCCAAAAGTTGTACGATCATGTGAGTGTGAAACATTTTTAAAGTTTTGTTTTAAAATAAAGCAGCACCATTTTGTCCATTTCCAAGTGCTAACACAAGAGCCTTAAAACAAAGTTTGATCCTCTCTGGTGCAGCTGGTTTTTACTTTCTGCCAAACCTCATTTCCTGCCAGACAGGCACTTCAAAGTGCTACAGCATTTCTCTTTAAAGCATTCGTCCATACTCTGCTTGCTGGTAGGGTTTTTTTGGTCTGTTTTACACTGCATCGAATTTATAGTCGATTGCCTTCGGAGGGCAGAAGTAGCGAGAAAAAAAATTCTCCTTATTTAATACATGCACACTACAAGGAAAAAGTTCAATCATAACGGAAGAAACATTTGAATAGTGATTGTTTCACTATACAGCATGGTGCAAGCCATGCTATGTGCCATTTGAACAGCATTAAAGCACAAACAATGTTTGCCAGAACATCATATAATTGTCTTTACATTTCTATAATAGCATAAAGTTTTAAATAAATTAAAAAGAAAAAAACACAAAAAACCTCACCACAAAAGAAGCCACTATCAGAAGTATTCAATTCATTACCAACCAGTTAACCCAGTTACCTTCCCATTGCTATACCCCAGCAATTAAGACTCAGATATTTTGGGGGAAAAAGAAAAAATTCTTCCAGAAACTTTAAACTGAATTTATGCTAGTCAAGCTGACCAAATTAACATTTATCATGTGAACACTTTAGCAAGAAGAATTTAAGAAACACAGGTTTTATATGAACAAAATTACAAGAAGAACGCTAGCAAACAGTTGTAAATCTAAGCCTCATCGTCAACTCTAGTAAGTTACTACAGGTTTTACAACTCCTCAGTGAGGCTTCAACAGGAATGTGCTTGCAAAGTTTATTGTTACTGAACCTTTACCTTGTTCCAACACTGTCAGAACAACAAAATGGCATAAATAATAATAAATAATAAACAATAAATCTCCAGGCCAAAGCACATTCCAAATTAAGCATTACAAACACTTCAATTACCAACTAGTGTCTGGTTAGTTTTAAATGGATAAAAACAATGGGAAAGCCTTACCTTCTGCAACACCCCATGGGTACTGCCTTCCTCTCACTCTCTTGCCATTGACTTCAATGATCGTATTACTACCTACCACAGCAAGAGGTAAACGGTCCTGCAAGAGAAGTGTCACTTTTAGAATAAAAAGTTCTTCTGCCAAATGATACTGAAAGCATGGTCATGTATAAACTTGATGTAAGCTCCTTAGTGCTATAACACTGCAAAATGCAGTTTATCTGAAGTGCAAGAATAGTTATGTTTACTGACCTCTGTCTACTTTAATGGCATATATATATACACACACCCCTTTTAAATTCCTTACACTGTTGTAGTCTGTAAATTTAGTTAAGAAACAGACGTTACTGTTACTCAGTAAGCTAAGCAACAGGCAAACCACTTCCTATTTAACTGATTGCACCGTAATTATTTACCAATTCATATTCCCACTGGCTACAGGACTGTTACTTTGACTGGATTTTGTACCCAGTTTTCAAAGATTTGCAAGTAACTACATCAGTTTTTTGTTTTCATCTGAACCAAAAATCCATCCAGTATAACAAGCAACAAAAGAGCCAAGAGCAGCTTCAAGTAGCTGAAAGGAACAGTGTACTAAGTATTTTGGACTCTTGTCCTGGCTTTTATTCTGCTCTTCTCCTTTAGGCTCAGGCCCAGAATATCTTCTGTTTGTGCTATTTGTGTGCATCCATCCTAAGCAATTCCCACAGTAAGAAAAAAAAATTGAAAAGCTCTTACAGGCTGTTAAGGCTACTGAACAAACAGAAGCAATGCTCAAGGAGCATATACAAGATGGACTCCAACATAAAACAACAAACCAAAAAACATGAGTAAACGAAGAAAAAGCCTTTCAACTGCCCGACAGCCCTTTGGATTTTCTTTAGTCATTTGTCTCCATTAAGGTTTCAGTATATCAATTAGTCAGACAGCTTTTAGCTGTAACACACAGACTCTGTGCCACTGCCCACCTCTGTCTGAAAGAGAACCTTGGCCTCCCTCAAGGATCAGAATCAAACAAAACGTGGTAGGTGGATAAAAGTCAAATAGGGGTGGAATAAAAAGGAAGTGATCTTTTAAGAGTTTATTAAATAAGCACATGATCTAGTGCACTAATTCTGAATTTTAGCCATTAAAGTACTCAAGTCATCTAAGAGTGTCATCCATTGCCCCTGCTGAGGAAACAGTGACTCTCAAAACAGTTTTACATCCAATTTTTATCTTCTACACATATTGGTGGGCTCTTCATTAATGACAAAGAGCTTTATACTCTCTACCCTCCCCAACCAGTAGGTAGTTTTTCAAAGGAAAACGATTTACCTTTATCTTTTTAACAATCTTATTTTCTTCTTCATCATCCGTTTCTGGAAATTCATATATTTTAATTTTGTGTTCTTGGATTTCTTTCATTATCTAAAACCAAAAACATGTTATTTGTTGGACGAATTCATACTTTGTAATAACTCCCCTTCTTGCTGCCATCAGATTGTCCCTCCTTTTGTTTCATATGCAAAATCCTTGCATAGCAAGGTGACCAAGCTCCATCATAAAACTTGTACATCTTTAACGCCATCAGGTGACCACAAGGGATTATGAGCCAGAGCCTCACAGCTGACAGAATATTGTCCATCAACACAAGGCATCAAAAATGAACATCAGTTTTCTACAAGAGGGCAAACAGAGATTTTACGCTAATGGGAATTCTAACTGCACATGCAAAAACTAATACGAGACAGCTTAAATTCTCAGATCCATCACACAACTGAGTCTCTCTCTCAAAATATTTGAATAAATAACTGTAGGCACACTTCAGCCCTTTGAGTTCCCACAATAGCTACTGCTGTCACTCCTTTTCTTTTCTGTTTCTAGCTCACCTGAGCAGCAGTTGCTTGAAGCAGGATCACCTGCCTACTTTAATAGGGCTTGTGACCGGCAGACTGACACTACTGGTTAGTTGTGTTGAAAAATATTTGCAAGCACTAATGAAAATTTAAGAATAACTGACAGCGTAATAAAAACCGAGACTCTACTGTTTTGGTGCTTGATTTGTCTGAAGGGTATTTTTAAAAACATGCTGATTAGTTTTCCAGAATTTTAGAATGGAAAAGCATTAGACCATTTAGCTAACAAGCTACACTCCAGAGCCCTGGGGAATATTTCTGGTTCACGGGTTTGCAATCTTACAAGAACTTACAAGTTTCCAATTCATCCAAGGACTTATTTTCAACATTTGATTTGGGAAAGTCTCCCCTATTTAACTTATTGATAAAGCTGCTTATATTTTAAGAAATATTCTGCGTTCTACTGTTTTCCCCGCTTTACATCAAGAAAGCCCCATGAAATGCAACCAAAACAGACTTCAGGTCTACAGCACCTTGCTTAAGTTTCTCCAAGGCAGAAAATGTCCTTTAATTTTTATTCTTAAATCAAGAGCTTTGGGCATATAGCATCTCTTAGTGCAACCTTCTTTTCAGAACCTGTGTTCTTCTAAAGTAAGACTGGACACAGTTCAAAAAACAAACTTCATGCCTTGTCTTGTTCTCTTTTGGGTCCTCCTTATCCTCTTTATACAATACAGCATGTAGTTGAAATAGAACATAAGCCACTTGGAGACACTAGTACCCAATTTATTCTACAAGTACAAAGCAATTGTATCACTTGTATCAATGTTAGAATTATCTCACCATCTTTAAAATGCATTACCACAGCCCACGACCGAACAACAGGTATACTGATTCTCATCTAATACCTGAGGCATCTTTAAGAAATATAGCACATCAACATGAAAGTCAATACCACAATACAATCGATAATACTGTAATACTGTTAAATACCTTTTTTTTTTTTTGTTTTTTTAAACACACAACTTCTGTTAGGCACCTAAATCTTGAAAGCTCCCTTCCTTCCTTACTGATTTTTATCTCAGCAGTGAATTATTTCACTTGCCAAGAATCATGCTACACTTGAAAACTCTTCCCCTGAGGACAGAAACAAGATTATTTCACCAAGAAATATAATTAAATCTAGAGATATAAATTACTTAGCTTTGCTGTCTCAAGTTGTTGCTTCAGGGTTTAAACTTTGCATGTAAGAAGTTAAATCTCACCACTTCCATAGGGATCAACTTACTAAATTATCCCATGTTGCAAATATCAATCTTTCAGCTCACCTGTTTTTTAAACTGTTGGCATTCCTCAGGTGTAAGTGTGTCTGCTTTGGCAATAAGTGGAATGATATTCACTTTTTCATGCAGGCGCTTCATAAACTCTATATCCAAAGGCTTAAGTCTGAAAGACAGCATTAGAGCTTTGCAATTTATAGTCATTAAACAAGAATGTACAAACAACTTGAGATTTGTCCTGACAACTACTCTTAAGATAATGATTTATGGGTGATAGATGCTTGAATGAAATTCCAAAGGCTACCTGCAACTGCTATAGGAAATCCCCTGGTTTGTATAATACCAGAAAAATAAGTTGCAAATGAACATTACTAGCAGTCGTGAGACTTCTGCTAGCTGAAATTACACTATTTAAGCAAGTGATAAGAATGCTCCTATGAAGAGAGTAAAGCTCATGCCATTTGCTGGAAGCCAGTTCCATTTAAAGCCTGACTAGTAAGAGTTTACAGATGTGATTCCATTCAAATCTGTTCAAATACACAGTTTCAGTTTCTGAAACTCATGTTTATTTGTATGCTTCTTCCTGAGAGTGGGCTGTGAGGTCTTTTTTATACATTACATTGCTAAGACAGTGAACTCTGCGGCCTGGGTACAAATGAAGTAGAAATATCCCATCTCTAAATCACTATGGATAACAAAAAGACCATTGTGAAAGTGGATGACAATGACACGAAAACTAAAACACACACCATATGGGTATATAAAACCATTAATGTAGATCAAAGTGGTCAATACTTCCTGCTTACTAAAGTAAAGCCACAGAGGTTTGATGCATTCATGCCTCAGAATTACAGCAAGTTTACTCAGGCTTAAAGGATTCGCTTAAAGGATTTAGCAAGATTATTTCTCATATAAAATAAATTAGAATTAGGAACATTAAAACCAGATTCATTTGGTACTCAAATTTAGCTGCTTCTCCAAAACATATATAAAAGAATAAAGAAAACATTATAGAACACATATTTAACTTCACTTTAACATTTTCCATCTGCCACTGAACTTCTCAGTTTTTCAACATGTTTCCATTAAATAGCTAACATGAATGCACATCTAGATTAAGAGCACCAGTCTGGCTATCCATTTGCCTTCAGATGCCTTCCCTCTCGTCACTTCAAAAAGCTACTCCAGGGCAACACAGTTTGAAGGGCAGTTGCCAAAGCAGAATAGTTCAGAATGACAACAGTGCTCACCTCAAGGGCTGGAGTTTACAGTCAAGACTGAAGCAGGAGCCTTTACATAAAGATCCCAGAATTGCAGAAAGAGTCTACAATTCATTATGACCCTATTCACTCACCTGGGAGGCTCCTCACACCGCTTCACTCTCTCTCTCTACCCCCCCCCCACAAACTAAGCCATCAGTTCAGATGTTTGTGGGGATACCAGCTAAAAATGGTAGGATGTGTTAAACACTAGAATTGTTTAGGTTGGAAAAGCCCTTTAAGACCATTAAACTAACACTGCCAAGTCCACCACTAAACCGTGTCCCTAAGAACCTCATCTGCACATCTTTTAAACACCTCCAGGGATGCTGACTTCACCACTTCCCTGGGCAGCCTGTTCCAGCCTTTCAGTGTATAAATTTTCCTCATATCCCATCTAAACCTCCCTTGGTGCAACTTGCTGCCATTTCTTCTTGTCCTGTTCATGACAATTCCAAGTATTTACTCCAGTAATTGAGAGACATTATGCAAATCTAGCTCAACTTCTTTTCTCCACAAACAACATGAAATACCTGTACAAGGAACACACTTTTCCAGCTTTTACCTCACAAATTTACATGACCAAAAGTTAATTTATGTGAAGCTTTACCTCTGTTTTTCCTTATGAACAATTAGTACCTCCCACTGGTTTAGCAAGTTTTAACAGATAACAGGGAAGTGTGGGGTGTGAAGGAAGGCAAATGCGTTTTGCAGAATCTGTGAGTTAGCTCAGAAAAGATTCACTAACACAAGAAATGGATCCTTTTCCCTTTATTGAAATGACATTTTGATTTTCCACACTAGTAAAACAGTATATGCCAAAGACTCAAGTGTTTTCATTTAAAACTAAAATGCATGTTCAGCAAAACTGACATTACAAACATGCATGTTGAACAACAACAAAATGTTCTGTTAAGGCAAGTCTACAGAAGAAAAACACTTCTCCATCTCCCAGTATTTCTTTCCAAATTTGAGAAGTCTGTCTAGTTCAAAATTATGACAAACATTCCAATGCTAGCTAAAGAAGCTGAGTGTAATAAGTGGACATTTTTCACTGCGTGAAGAATACTCCTCAGAATTCCTTCATTATTACCTTCCACAAGTTATACTACTTTTGTCTCATACAATACAAGACACTGCTTATCTTCTCCTTCTGGTTTTGAAGGTATCACTTAGGAGTCTCTGACAAATTTAATCAGTTATAATACAGAGATAAAATGCTCAGGAACCAATTCCAGATATAGTCAATCAGTATCTAATACACCCTGAAAATGCAGTTCTCTCTGCCTACCACTAGATAGAAGTCTGATCAAGTTAAAAACTAAGCAGGGGTGGAACACTGCATAATAATTGGAAAAAAATCCAGAATATGTGTAGTGGAATTGTCACTAGACAAAGGATTACAGCTCAAGTGAATTAAAACATGATTATAAGGATGCACAGAACTTCCCATCTTCAATTTATCATTGAAATTAGAAGAAGGGATGAAGAGCAGAAGGAAAAAATCATGTATCATGTTGCTGGAAGCATTAACCAGTTTATCCTTCTAAACAGGAGTGTGTGAGCAAAAGACACAGATGACAAACGTGTGAACACGTGTGTATTTTTAATTGTTCTAACACTATTTTTATTGTATGTAATTAAAGTACAATCATGTTTTCTGGTGTTCTAACTTATTACTTGTCTGGCTTGTTGACGTCTGACAAGCTCAAGTAAGCTCATCTTGAAATTAAGCATGGTCCACAGGCTGTTAGAAAATCCTATTTGCAGCTTTATACAACCAAGAATGACAAACTTGAATATTTATCAGAGATAAGAGGCAGAGAAAGGAAACATAAAATACACTCATACGAACCCATGTCCTGAAGGAGCAATGAAGTATAAACAACACTGCACTCTGTTATCTGGCATCTGACGTCTGTTCACTCGAGACTCTGCATTCAGGTAGTCCTCAAATTTACTGTCAATGTAGTCGATAACTGGCTGCCAACTGCAGAGGTTACATGAATAAAAACCTGTAAGTTATATCATTGATGTAAAAAAAGTCTGTCTTTGCTAAGAAATAGGTGTACACTACTTCCCCATGGCTTGCTTTTCTTTTTAATTAAGAGCATAGAGCACATTTTAAGTGACCAGCTCTGCAACATAAAACCAAGTTACACAGCTCTGAAGATACAATCTGTGAGTTCACTAAAAAACCCTTTAAAACACAATTACCTTCATTTTAATAGCATTAAATAGAACACTTAAGAACAGCAGCCAAAGGAATATGCTTTAGTGGTCACATCTTGTGACAGCAATGAAGTCAGTTCTGCATGTTGCATGTGTGGACAAAGAGGCAAATGCTCCATTCACTTTAAAGGGAAAAGCTGACAGCAATTCAATCGAATTATAAAGGTACTTGGAACTGCAGTAGTTAAAGTTTTCAGCTAACTGAAAAGTTTACAAGTGTTGATATTTTAACTGAAGATCAAAATTTGCATTGAAAAAAAAAATCACAAGGTATTATATCTCACACACACACGCAAAATACAATTCAGAATTATTGTGGGAGAACATGCAAAGAATGTCTTACCAATTACTATTATCCACAGCATCTCCAAATCCTGGTGTGTCAACTATTGTAAGTAGTAACTGAACACCACCCTCTTTGATTAAAACTTTTGACTGCTCAACCTGTAAAATTGATAAGGTAAGATTAAATTTTCAGCAATTTAATCACCCATCTTAAACACTGGGGAAAGCATTCAATGAATAAAACATCTGACAAAGAATTGCTAACTTTACTGCTTCAGAGGGATACTGAGTCTGCCTTTTGCTTCTAAAACCACAATAATTTCATAATAATTATTTCCAAAAGGAAAAAAGGTCATAATTTAAATAAAGTCAGTGATAAAATAACTCTGCTAAGTATATAGGATATTAAAAGAAAAAAAAATAATCTGAGACATCCAGACAGCCCCATAAACCAGGCATTATACTTGAACTTGGGTCACTTGAAAGATAATTAGGGTTTTCAGAACTAATAATCTCCCCAAGCACCTTTGATACTACACTTCTAGTCCTGCTAAGGTGCTTTAAATAATACATTTATTCTTCAGCTAATACAATGCTTTGGAAAGGAATCAGAGAGCAAGTGATGGTTTCCTGTTGAAGGTAACACAATCCAGCTGCAAACTGCTGAGCCAGACCTCACGTGACCGTAATGGATTGGGCTCCTGCGAGCTCCGGGCAGCGATGGAAACCCGGCTGGGGAGGCAGCTGCACCAGCACCAGGCGTGACGCAAGGGCTGGGCGTGGGAACGCGTCCCTCCCGCCGTGACCACCCATCCGCAGCGCAGCCCAGTCAGCATGTCTGACAGATTGAGCACGTCCTGACGCTGAAAATTTAAGCTAAAGAGCAAATGGACTGCCGCCCCCTTCTTCCTACTAGTATCTCCGTAACTATTCGTGATGCCCATGTCAGGGGTACCTGCCTGAGAAAGTCCTGGGCACCACTGACGCATCAGCCAGTCCGATCCACAACAGTAAGAAATTACAAACTCATGTTAGCGTGTTGGCTCCTTCCAATTCCTCAAACATTTAAGCATAGTTTGTTGTTTTTTGTTTTTTCCCCTGATATTAAGACAATTTCTATTAAAATACTAGTAACACCCTTTGCTAGATACAGATTCAAGAAATCAGTCCTGTGAGCCATTCGGAGTCACACGCAAGCTGGAAGACAACGATGCCACTTTATTGCTCATTGCTTAACCTTTCTTAAGCCTCCTGAACCCTAACTGAGGAAAGAAAATAAAGTTACATTTAACTAGGTGCGCAACTGCATGCACATTCAGTAATGAACTTTCAGAGAGAGTAGAAACTTGGATAATGAATCCTATCTGGATGGTCTCTTGGCCAGCTCAAGATTTGAGAGAGATTGTATCAATGCTGCTTAAGTGCTTGCATATCCCTAGTTACACGGGTGAAACAGACGCACAGCCACACCTGAACATTCCTGCAAACACTTTGAAATGACTGGTTATGTGATGCAATGTAAGTCTACAAGATAAATTACCACTCTGCAGAAAGTCAAACTACATACCTCTTGCACAAGCAGAACATTGATTCCAATTCAGGAATGAATATACAGAAACACAGAAAACAGTAACTAACTGCAAAGAAAGCTCTATATTTCACTCCTGAGTATGCATGATGCTATTTTTATCTACTCGTCAGTATGGAGCCTAGCTGAGCCAGATCCATCTCTTTAGCTACTAGGACTCAAACAATTAGCTCAACTATACTATGGCTGTCTACAGCATGCAGTTGTCATGAGCTGGTTCCTCACCCAACAGACCAAAAAACCCAAACCCCACCAGTAAGGCAGCTCAACACTGGGCTACCTGGATGCCAGTCACAGCAGAAGCCAGGTTTGGGTGGACTTCAAAAGGCCAGCCAATTCAATTGCCTACTTGAGCAGAGTGTTGGGTTAACCCTTGCTGGATACCCACCAAAGCTGCTCTATTACTCCTCCCCTCAGCTGAGTAGGGGAGAGAAAAGTAGAACAAAAAGCTCGTGGGTCAAGATAAGGACAGGGAGAGATCGCTCACCAGTTACTGTCATGGGCAAAACAGACTCGACTCAGGGGAAAAAAATTTGTTACCAATCAAATCAGAGTAGGGTAAGGAGAAATAAACTGAATCTTAAAAACAGCTTCTCCCCACCCCTCCCTTCTTTCCAGGCTTAACTTTACTCTCAATTTCTCTGCCTCCTCCACCCAGCAGTGCAGGGGGCTGGGGAATGCAGTCAGTTTATCACACATTGTCTTTGCCACTCCTTCCTCCTCAGAGAAGGATTTCTCACACCCTTCCCTTGCTCCAGCCTCAGGTCCCTCTCCCAGGAGACAGTCCTCCATGAACTTCTCCACAGGCTGCAGTTCTCCACTAACTGCTCCAGTGTGGGTCCCTACCATGAGGTACAGTCCTTCAGGAACAGACTGTTCCAGTGTGTGTCCCCCACAAGGTTATAAGTCCTGCCAGCAAACCTTCTCCACCCTGGGCTCCTCTCTCCATGGGTTCACAGGTCTTACCAGGAGCCAACTTTAGCACTGGCTTCCCACAGGGTCACAGTCTCCTTTGGGCATTGCCCTGCTCCAGCATGGGGTGCATAGGCTGCATAGGCTGGAGGTGGATCTCTGCTCCACTGTGGACCTCCACGGGCTGCAAGGGGACAGCCGGCCTCACCATGGTCTGTACCACGGTCTGCAGGGGAACCTCTGCTCCAGCACCTGGAGCACCTCCTGCCCCTCCTTCTTCACTGACCTTGGAGCTGTTTCTCTCACACATTCTCACTCCTCTCTTCCAACTGCAGTTGTGTAGATTTTCCCCCCCTTCTCAACTATGTTATCCCAGAGGTGCTACCACCATCACTGACAGGATTAGCCTTGGCCAGCAGCAGATCCATCTTGGAGCCAGACAGCACCGTCTCTGTCAGACATGGGGGGAAGCTCCTAGCAGCTTTTCTCACAGAAACAGCCCCTGTAGTCCCACCACTACCAAAACCTTGCCATGCAAACCCAATGCAAGCAGGCCTTACTGCAAGGTTAGGAAGTTTAAAACAAAAACGAACAAACAAAACTTAAAAACCCAAAAAACAAACCAAAACCAACACATCCACCAGCCTAAGACACCACCAAGTTACCTCTTCACTAACTGTACAACTCCCATCCTTCCAGAAGTGTCCAGTCCAAAGCCATGAGAACGTAGGAATATACGCAGTAAAACTTAGTTTAATTGTGGTGAATGTATTTTTCCCCCCTTAAGAGCTCTACGGAGAAATTTTCTTGCACACCATCAGTGCCAGAACTCAAGAGAGTAATCCCCAGCCACACAGTCAACTCAGCCAAGAGTTTACTACTCACAAGCTTCAGCACACAGGAGATTAACTTCTGATTCCTCGCATTCTTTTTGCTATCTTGCACACAGCGGCCACAGAACCCTCCTATAACCCAGCTCTCTTGGAAGTATAAGAAACCCGTAACACATCCAAAGTACTAGAAATGATAATGTTACTGTACTCTTGCCAAGTGCTACAAGGTATCAGCTTTATTCTCCAGCACAAAAATTCCCAGCAAGAACATTTAAATTATTAAGCACTCACAGTGGAATGCTTTTACAAAAGAAGCAATTAATAAAACATTATCTTGAACCTGTGTTTATAACAAAGGAAGAGGAAGGTCAGAAGATCCTCAAGACATGCCACGCCAAACATTTTTCCTGATTCTGTATGCTTGTAGAATCTAAGTGTGGCTGAATTTATGCAGTCACCTTCTATCAAATGGCCTGTGGTAACCGGATCACTGCAGACAGTTCTAATACCTTACTGGGAGGTAAGGATTCAAGTTTATTCTTACTTTTCATAAAGTCATGTAGGTATCTTGCTATCAGGTCAGGATTTTCAAAAACCTACAGAATAAGAAACATGAGTTGATCAAACTAAATGTCCTCTGCTCCTGTTGTGGGAAATCAGACCATATCCACCATACACTGTAAGTTGTAGAAACAGTAGTTGAAAAAACTGCCATAAAGCCTCTGTAAAGCTGCATTTTTCTAACTTCAGGGGATGTGTCCATACATGGTCAAAGGCACAGAAAGCAGCAACATCTGGAACAGATCCAGAAAAATCCCTGTAAACTAGTGTCATTCACAGTTAAGCATCCAACTGCATCCTATCATCTGATTTACAAGTATTCCCAATGGATTCAGGGAAAGCATTAGTTCAAGTCTTGGAATTTAAAGCTTTTGATTAAAAGTCTCCTCCAAATGGCCATTTTCCCATGCACTCCAGTCAGCTGGGTCACACGGGGCTCCTTGGCAGTCACTTCGCTGCATTCATGTCGTGATGCTTGTCACAGCTTGACTACTTGTAAAGGATTAAACAAGCCCTTACCAAACTCCATTTAAGAGAGTCAAATAATGACCAGAGAAAAGAGATTTCATACTCATCTTTTTCTGAGGAAGTTTCCTTTGAATTCATCTGACATGAAGTCACTATGAACTGTTTTTCTGCGTTTTCCATTAAATTAATACAAAGGACCTGCCCCACAAAACTTCAAACTGCAATTGTTTTCGAGCCCAAACCACAGTTTGTATTAATCTATGTGAGACTTTCTTATGCAATTCCTGACCAATAAATTATTCCCACCATATAAAAGTAGGCAATTACTACCACCAAGATTTTAGGATGCTCAGGGTAATCCGTCTCATCTCTACCCTGCAAAACTCTTGACATCCTCAACTTAGAAAAGCTTACTCTGGCAAAAAGCACAAACTCCATGGATCCAAACAGCAGCTCCAACTATTAATTCTTCAATTTCGTATTTGACTGGAATCATGTCTACATCATATGCATGGTTTCTAGCACACATAATTTTCAAAGTTGTAGAGAGAAATAGTTTTAGTCTCAGACACTGACACAGAAATAAGACAGTTTCAGTTTCCTTTTTAAAGTGCTACACTTACTAACTTATCATTCATCACCAGAAGTAATGGAAATCAAAGCAATGGTGCACTGCAAGTATACTCAAGCAAAGAAAGAAACAAACCACTTATTAGATAAAGTAAGCAATAGTTTCTATGGGGGAAGGTGGTCTTTAAATATATTTAATTTCAATCATATTATTTCCTAAGTCATGAGAGACCCCAATTTGCTTCTGAAAATAGTTTTGGCTAGCTTTTGCTCTTGGTCACCCTCAGGCTTTAGCCCACATGGTGGAACTAAGAAAAAAAGCAACAGCTTTTCAGCCAGGGCACGGATCAAGTGCTTCCCCTGCCCTTAAAGTTTACATGCCTTAAAAATAAATATTTAAGTGAAGCTTCCTGAAAGGTATGGGGGCTTTTCTTTAACCACTAAATCAATAAAAATCATACCATCTCTGATGAACTCAAATGGTCAGGATCAACAGACCATCTAATCTTGCCACCTAACCAATGAAAGTACTTAACTCAGATTCCAAAAGCTACACCACAGTTTTAATCTCATTTTTCTTACACTGATCCACCTATAGCCAGAGTTGGAAGGAGTTGCCTTTGAAAGATGTCTTGGTGTTTGTTTTTGGTTTTTGTTGGTTGGGTTTTTTTGCTTGTTTGGTTTGTGTTTTTTTATTAGGGTTTTTTGTGTGTGTTTTGGTTTGGTTTTTGTTTGTTTGTTAGTTCGTGTGTAAATTTTACATATGATTTCTCCCAATTTAAATAAAGATCTTCTAATGACAGAGGATCCAACCCACGATTATTTAAATTGTAATTTAATGAAAATAGCCTGAATTGGTTTAGTTTCAGCTAAACCAGTGTGTGATTGACAGTAATGAAATCACGCTAAGTCTCTCTTTAAATAAAAATGAAGTCACCCTTCTACTTTGTTTTCTAACATTCACTGATTAATAAGTACAGTATACCAGACCTTAACTATTTGCACACCTTTTCCATCTGACTTCACATGGTCTTTGAAATAGGTACAGAAATTCAACCCCTTCAATTCAAACAATGGGCTAATGCCCCACGAACAATCTTTTAAGTCTACTTTGTCAGAGTCACTTTCGTTTTACATTCAACTGATAAAATACCCTAATAGACATGACCAAAGCTTAGAGGAATTTACATACATTGTTAATCAAATTCGGCATGTTAAAAAACTTTCTTTCAAATTAAAAAAAAAATATTTATCCTGCAATAAATGCATTAGTATTCAAGACTTTGATGTTGAGCTAACTGACAAGCAATGTCATTCACCTTCTTAGTACGAGCAAAACTAATTTTTTCCTGGTCCTCTGTTAATTATTCAATGTTCTGAGATTAGATTAGAAAAATCCTTACCCAAAACCTCTAACAAAAACAAATCAAAACTGCCACAAAACACTAAGGTCAGCGCATCATAGCACGGGAGCACAGTTATTTGACCCCATTGAATAAAATAAAGCATCCAATTATACAGCTTCTGCTTGGCACCTTGTACAATCCTCCTAACTCAGCACAAGGCTTAATCACTTCGACAACTCTATACTTGCACAGTCACTTCAGCCACAGCTGAGGCAGGTGGTCTAAGACTCTCGTATTTTGTAATACAAAAAGCATGTCCCTTTTCTTGAGAGAAAATATAATTTATCACTAGGAAATTATAATACAAATCAAATGGATCAAGTTCAGTTTTTCAGTCTGGCTAAATATTTCAGTTGTATCAGGTACTTGAAGGAACATCTTCTCTGCCTATATAAGTCTAGTGCTTAAAAATCAGCCAGGTTCACCCTGGTCCCAGATATGTTTCAGAATAATTGACAACAGGCAGGGGGGGATAGTACCACAAAGGATACAGGTTGCAGAAGACTGTTGGATACTTTTAAACATTATGTCCTTGCACTTATGTAAAAATCCTCTAATATCCAGCATCTCAAACCCTGCCATAGGGGATTTAGTACACATCTACTGTTTCTACAGATGTACTCAATACTTTAATTGATAAAAAAACATTCCATTTCTGAGGAGGACTGCACCCATGTGATGTTTCCAAAGTACATGTAGCACACAAAGTACTTCACTTCAGGGTTCCCACGCTTCAACAGGCTACAAGCTCCATAACCTGAAAGTTTTGTGTAGCTAAGCTATCCTGAAAGACATACAGAATATTTCTTAGTGGCTCAAATCCTGGCTAAATTTATTTGAAATACAGGTGCTTATGTGACAACCGTATCCCCTTAGATTACTAAATTACAAGTTACATCCTTCAAGTTGCAGTTTTTTTACCCAGACATACCTGTACAGTCTTTTTAATTCTGTGAGAAGGACCTGGGTACTCTGGGGAATACAATTCTGTTAAGAATAATGAGTTGATTAATGTTGATTTTCCCAGTCCAGATTCACCTAGAAGAAAACAGAACAGTTTCAGTAAAACCACAAGTATCACACAGAGTATGTACATTTAGATCTGTAGTTCATTACTCTTGAAAACACATTACTACACATTACTACCTGAAAACACTTACTGCACTCTCGGC
Source organism: Columba livia (assembly GCF_036013475.1). NCBI lineage: Eukaryota > Metazoa > Chordata > Aves > Columbiformes > Columbidae > Columba > Columba livia. The sequence continues at coordinate 50,420,316 of NC_088603.1, read as the reverse complement.
CTTTAAGAATCTAACCTTTTCCAACTTCAAGGAAAACCTTGCAAATGAAAGTGTCACTGCTGGATTCTACAGACGTTCATTTTTCTGATCCTATTAAGTACTGAACACACTTAGCACTTGTCCATCACTCCCATTACAAGACACAAAGATCAGATTGCCCCATGTTGAAGTTTATAAACAGTATGTCTTCCTAGTATTACTTCCTATCACGATGCCAAAGCAGACTAACCCATCTCCTTTATTTCAACTATTATTTGAAGGTCTTTTTGCTGGGGGGGCGGTGCGGTAGGGAACAAAACCCAACAAAATGCAGTTCCAGAACTATGTGGTTTGCCTGGGAATTTTGTTGTTCATTGAGCATGGAAGGGGGTTGCATTTTGTTTGTTCGGGTTTATTTTGGTAATTTGTTCACGAGCAACAATAAGTCAGCCCTGCTAAAGCATCTGGAGACACCACTGCCATGGCAATCCGAGCAAATACAGTTACAATTCCCATAGCAAAAATTACCCCTATTGCCAGCTCTACAGAGACAGGAGCAAGAACTTCAGATCAACTGCTTATTACAGTATTTTAAAAGGCAAGTCTCTTCCTCAGTTTTCTATTGTAAAGAAACTACTTCAACTGGACAATTCACACTATGAAAAAAGTATACCAAAGTGATACTTTCTATTTAAGTTTTCATATGCAGTGCTGTTAGTACATTGACCTAAACAGGAACAGCCACATAGAAATTTGCTCTTAAACTAATGAATTTGTGTGCAAAGTGTTGGTGACATACTTTTACCAGGTGAGGAGAATGAGCTGTTCTGCCCCCATGCTTTGAAAACAACAAAAACCAAAAACCAAAAACTAACCCACTAATCCTCCCCATGCCTAAACGAATACTGGTTGATTTGAAGACCAAAACTCAAAGTTTCACAACTTGCCTTGAGGTGCATGTCCTGGATTAATGCAAATAATCGAGAGTTACAAAAAGTCATTAGGAACCTCAGCAGACAAGACCTTGTCTCCACTGTAATAGCCAGCTCGATTTCATACACAAGCTGGCTTACGCACATCAGCCGTCTCGGTTACAGCGGTGTAGCTCAAAGCCTCTGCAGCACCGAGTGGTGCAATCTGATTAGCGATACCGTAAAGGGATTAGCAGCTGATAAAACATTGCAACCAGAGCTCCCGCAGGCTGCCTACGCTATTAGTAGTGCTCATTCTCCAAAGCCCGGCCTGCCTGACAGATGAGCTGCCCCGTGCTGCAGGCAGAGGGGCTGCGGCAGCCAAGGAACAAGGGGAGTGATATTCCCATCGTAACCTCCAGACAGCAGTGCTAGGAATGCAACCCCTAACACAACAGCTGTGTGTGAACCAGAAGGGACAGGCTTGCTGACAAGCATTTCGTCACTACCGCTGCAGATTTTGCCTTTTTCTGCGGTCAGATGCATCAGACATTTCAGAACTAGGCGGTAAATACAGTGCATAAAAGCGCCTGACTGTAAGGGACTCATGTTCTACTTTAGGGCTGAGTCGGCTGCAGCTGAGAGGCTTCCCTGCCAAATTTGCAACAGAAAGGAGCTTCTGAAAAGCACAGCTTTTCAACCTCATAGCTGCAGCTGGTTTAAAGTTTAACCCTATGTCACCATCTCACAACTCTGTTCAACATGCACGTATCATTCCAGTCAACTGAAGAGTTTTCTATCCACCCTACTGAACCCCTCAAGAGGAAGGCCCAGATTTTGCAATATGCAATTTATATCCCTCCAGTAAACGTAGCGTTTTTTACCATAATCTTGCAAAAGGCTCTCTACCGCACTAATGAAAAATTATTTCTGTAGCAGATTCTACTACACACAAAATGGGTCGTTGCTGCTTCTCCCTCTCATTAGGGTTATTGCTGGTCTTAATATGCTGCAGAATTTGAAGCGGAAAACACAAGAAACAATCACTTCTCCCAAAAATCACAGGGCTTGTCAAGTTGCCATTGAAATGCAACATATGGAAATAAGATTTTCAGCTTTGAAAGAATGTGATGGAAAACCAGCAGGTCTGCCTAAAGGATTCCTGCAGCTGTGGCACTCCATACCAAGTAGCTCCTGAACTGCTGAAGCATTAAGCCCTGATAGATTTTAGGTTTGTTCCCTGCTCCTCACCCCCTTACAGCGGCAAGGATCGGAAAGCAGTTTTGAGCTGAAATCAGTGAAAAGACAAGAATACTAAGGATATCTGTGCATCACCCTGTTCGCAAAGGTGTCCAGCCTCCTAGGTACTCACACCCACGCTAACTTTAATCAGCCAGTGCAAACTGTAACAATTAAACTGCTTAACTGCTACCAGTAATTGAGGTCTTAGATGTAAAGGTGTGCATCAATACACCAATCATCAATGCGGTTGTCTTAGACCATGTAACAGTCAACACCTATGATGGTAGTGAAAGGGTATAGTATCAAGTAAAGCAATTACACTGAAACTGTAGGTAAAACCATCACTGGAACAGTCAATCCTGCACTACGGGGAGTCAGGCTGTTCTTCCCATAAAGAACCCTGCTCAACTCAAATTCATCTGAAAGTATTCCCTACTGGAAAGACTGGGAAGGCAGCTTCCAAGGATGCAATGGGCTATTAATATAACAAACACAAAAGAGAACAAGGAAAACAAGTGACATTTATTTTTCCTTAACATGAAAAGAGACACATCCCAAACAGAATTCATCTTCCCACTCTCAGTAAGCATGTCTAATGAGATTTTGTCCTTTCACCATTACATGAAGTGGCATAAAATGGAATGGAATAGAACCATTCCAGCAGCAATAACCTCCAATCACTCAATGCATCATGATGCAGCTGCCTGATTTAGAGTGAGGGATTTTTAGAAATACCCTGTGGCTCCTGTTTTCAGCATGAAATGTTTTGTTTCAAAAAAGCAAAGAAAAAAATATTTTGACTTTGCAGGGTAATCCTGAATCCAAGACTTCAATTATTTTTTGGTATCCACCTACTGCTTTTAACTTGCCCTCACTTTCCCACTACATGTTTCATATACACTTCATGGTCTCCCAAATAAATATATGGTTCTTTTTCTTCAATATTTTGTGTCTCATGTTTATGGGAAATTAGTGGTTTAAACAAAATGTCAACATTTTCTCCATTTATTTTTCTTCTATGGTCACATTTAAATACATGGAGCTGAACACTCTTCTTGGTAGAAATAAGCATGTAATTACTAACATACTCCTGTCAGTCTTGCAAATGACAGAATCTCTTGTCAGCCCTTACGGGGACCAGGAGAAGTTCCAACTCTTCTCAAGCCTATGAATTTCTAAACAGCTGTACAAATATTGTAGCTTTTCTTATACACTTGGGTTAACAATTACCCATTGACAATTAGCATCTCTATACAGATGTACCATGATACATCATTTAAAATTAACCTTGGATAGCAAAATTTCTTCTTCTATGAGCAAAGCACTGACCAAGTACATCCCTTTTTCTCACTACACAGACGTCACTAGCTGCAATATGAGAAGAGAGGGAAAAAAAAACTAACAACAACAACAAAAAAATCATCAACAAAACAACCAACCAAAAACCAAACACACATCAGGAAAAAACACAACACACCAGCACCCCAATACATTCAGCTTTTGTATCTCAAATACATTTTTCAGGGTCAGAAGAGACCACTGAAAACCACTGGAATTATTTGCAAACCATGGTAAATTGTCTCCAGAATATTATTAAAGCAGATACGTACAGAGAATTAACAATTAAAAGACTGAAATAATGAAGAGCAATCCATGGGAGTCAGGGGAAAGCAGCATTCCAGAGATGAAAAATAAGTAACTCAGTTTGTTCTCAACTGAAATACATAAGTCTTTCACCTTCATTTCCAAATCACTCCCTGTCAATGAATCAGAAATCCTCATCTGTGATAACCAGTTAGAGAATCTACCCAAGTTACAAGTGTTGAATACATCAGGTTTTTTTTGAGTTCGACTTCTATCCATCAGCTCTTGTTACAACTTTATTACTACAAAAACTTGAACTGAGAGAATCGCCTCCCTATGATAATAGAAGTGAATTGTTAAATCATAATGATGCTGCTTTTCTCACTGTTCATTGTAGCGGCACGTTGAACATGTGGCGTATTTCCAACCTCCTCCAATTTTTCAGCCTCCGCCATTCCTATTCAAATACCTACAGCAGAAATGCAGAAGCAGTTCAGTGCAACTCCGTTTGCAGCTGGAGGCTGCTATTTTCTCATTCATGTATTACATTTCCTGACGATGCACCACACTACATCTTCTAGCTACCACATCACTCTGAAAATCCAGGATCATTTTTCTGCTGTGATTTCCTTGTATTCTTAGGATCTTGTTTGCTAAAAATCAAAGCCTTGAACTTAGAAGCATGGCTTACATTCTTAGACTTGCAACCTCATGTGAGAGCTCACAAAACACATCAAGTGATCAAGATCACTACCCAATAGTGAACATCCTCAGTGTGCTCTCTTGATGTTTTATTTCCTACCTTTTCATTAAGTAGGAAAGAAAGTCCTCTTGCAGAAATCGCCAGAAGTTTCTCTAGTCTTCGCTAATAATTGGCCACCTACCAGTCGAACAGTATTTCATGCTCATGCCCCGTGACAATCAATTGCACCACTGGGAATGTGACGGCAGATGCCACCTGTACTCAGGAATTTGAAGTTGCTTTCCCAAGCCCCAGGTGGGACTACAAGACTGCCAAGGAGCAACCCAACTGCAAGGAAAACACTTTTGGTGATCGCAGCATCGTAAACTGACACTTTAGTTAAATTGCTTTGTGTATTGTCACCAAGAAGAGGACTCAGTCTCTATCGCTTTACCTATTAAATGAAAATGGTAGGAATTACAGATTCAGAAAGTGCATTAAGTGCTAACAGTTCTGGTGGGTGAGAGAAGGTAACTCATCCCAGTGGGGCTTGTAGATTATTAGAGACAAGACACCAACACCTTATTGTCCCACAGTAAATGAGTTTCCTACAAATCACACTTTTTGTTTTCCCAAGGCTTCCACTGCATTCAAAGTAAAAGCCTGCATTTAGAGTTACTTGATATAAACAGTCAAACACAAGCTGCAGATGCTTTACCACTTTATCAGAATGAAGACATCCAAAAATATGTTTCTTCTCTGATGTGAGGGGGCAGAGATTTTTTGTGCATTTGATAGCCCCAAGTTATTACAAAGAGATAAAATTCAACAAAAAAATCCTGTACTTCTCCACAACTTACATACACAGAATATTTACATCAAAGCACATTTTATTTTTAGCAGGTGAGCCATTTTTTCCACGGATTTTTTCAATTTTCTAAATTCTAATTATTGTGACAGCTTTTGCTTAAAATACAAGCCCATCAGTTTGATGTTGGTGACTCAAAAAGGGGTAAAAGGCTTGTCAGAAGGCATAAAAATAATGCATTTCATCTTCTTTCATCCTTGTCCAATTCACAGTTTATGTGCACGACTGCACCTGCAGCTTTGATGGCACTGTCACACAGAGTTTTTTGCTTTTATACAGAAGGGAAGCTACACGGATAATCAAGAAGCCTGAACTACACCAAATGGTATGATGGAACTGTCCTCTCACTGAGGGAGAACGATGCTCTGCCACGTGATTATACATGACCACAGTCTACAAGATGCTTTTAATTTTACTTCTGATTTTAGAAGCTTTCGTAAAGGCTAGTTCCTGCCTTCAGCACTCTACAAAATACAAACCAACATTTCAATAAACATACAAGAACACCCAAATGAAACCCATCAGGAGGAGGGGTGGGAGCAGCACCATGCTACACAGCTGCTCCCACATATCTACAGCTCCAGGTGGGACAGTGTCATGTGAAATCCTGCAAAAAGTTCAACTTTGTATGTTACTGACATTTATAAAAAGAAAGCAAGCCAAAGCTGCACAACTTGAATTTGGAGCATAAATTATGGAAGGAACATCTGTTAGAACCACAAAGCTGATCCTATGGAAACAGAGTGACAGGGAAGTCTACCAGCCATTAAGTCACTTTTGCCCATCAGCAGATGCATCAACAGCAACAAAACTTCAGCATTCGGGACACAATAAGACAATTCCATCACCTTTCTTAGAGCAAAATTTCAATGTGAAGTGCAATAACTGAAGTCAGACTCTTGGCATATCATTCTTGTCACAGATGTCATTTAAATAATTCAGAAAAGCGATTAAAAGCAGGGAAGAGAAGTACTTCAGAAGACTGTAACAGATTCTAGGTAGCATTTTCCAAGTAATATTATTTCCCCTCAAAGCAGAGGCAGTTCTAGCTGTCTACAGCTGACAGATTAACATGGCCGTGAAACAATGTCTTAACTCCACAGGTGAGATTTTGGCTGCTGCCAAGAGAAACGGCCCCCAACTCCCAACCCACCACTTGCGCTAGAATTCATAATGCGGCATGATGAGGCAAGAAGTGATCCAGCAAACCAGGGCATGAGGGGCTTGAGAATGGGAAAATGAGGGAAAATAGACACCGGACAGATGAGGAAGTCAAATCCACAGGTTTCCAATAAGAGGGAAGGGTAAATGCAAAAAATCTGCATTTAAAATTCTTCTCTGCAGGAAAACAACCACCAACAACTCACAAGAATTTGTGGCACTTCACAAAGAAAGTCACATTTACTTTAATTATGTATACAGAGTTTACTCTTGATAAACAGCATATCTGCAAAGCAGCCATTTAAAATAGGATATCTTACTTAATCCAACATGAGGCAAAGCAAGCAAGTTGCCAGCATTTAAAGAAAAAAGCTCTGGTCTAGTAAAACCAAGAAAAGAAAATCACAACTTTCTCCTCGTTTTTAGTTCTCCAACATGTCTGCAGATGAAAAAATAGCCCACAGCATTAGTCCACCAATATCTAGTACCAACAACAGCTGAAATGTGACAACCTGGGATTCAGCATCCAAGCTTGCATGGAATTACAGGTATGCAATTAGCGGCTGCAGCCCAAGCTTCCCAAAGCTTACCTCACTTTGTTTTCTGCATTAGTTAAAAGCAAACTCTTATATCTGATCGAGCTGTAGTCATACTGTAATGTGGCTTCAGAGACATTACAAGCAACAAGAAGTTGTCAAAACTGACCTACATAGAAAATCTGAATGCACAAGCTATCCGTGAAAGAACTGGGTTAAGGGATTCAATGGGAAATGACAGAAGCTGCAGAGCTCCAGGACAACAAATCTCCTGTGGTTAAACCCCATAACCACCATGGACCTTGTATTTTTACAGGCTTTAAGGAAGGCAAAACTTTAAAAAAGCTTTCCCAAGTGCAGAAAAAAACCCAAACATACTTCTTCAAAATGAAAAAGGAACAAACGCTGTTGTGAAAGATGCTAAAGGAGGGTGCTCCTAAAAAAATATATAACTGAGACCACCACTGGTTGGTCTGTAAGATTTATCTGTCCAGAGAAAGCTGCAGAGCTGGACTTGCTCTCTGGAGAAAAAGTGACAAATATAATTGATTAAATTCCCCAATTACCACAGACAACAAATTGTACATATTTTCTAGTACATATTTTTTAACATTTTGCTGACTCGCAATTGAAAGGTATATTAACCAACAGATTACAGATTATTAGTCACAGTAGGATCTTTCATTACTTGGGCAGAAATAAAACCCACACAGATATCTACATGCTCATGAGAAAACAAAAGCGTGATTGGGTTTCCTTAATCTTTAAGACCTTAAAGGCAGTACAGCTTGCATTACTCACGTTATACTTAAGAAAAATAGTATTTTAACTACTCAACCAAGAGGAGAGAACGGTGAAGGACAGTAAGCAGGATATTAGCCAAAAACAACCAAACCAAACAAACAACAACAAACCAACAACTGATACATCTAAAGCACGAGTATCACAGAAAATTTCAAAAGTACAAAAAAGAAAGTTATTTTTGTACATGGGAACTAATGAGTCTCTACATAACTCTACAGAGAGCACCTAGATTGACTTACTCAACACTGCACGACCTCTTCCCTTGAAAATGTATGCATTAACTCAATAAAACCTACTGGAAGTGAGTGCTGAACACTCTCAAAATATCCCAGGTGGGACATTCTGCTATTAAACCAGTGCACAAAAATCTGTTAGAGGACTGAACTTAGAAGATTTCAAATGCTAGTCAAAATTTCTTTCAACGCTTTATACCTTGTCTCTTCATGCCTTCTCTCTATAATGTCTTTGGAAGCACTTGTTACTGCAGGCAGCACAAAGGAAACTTTGTTAGGATGAGACACTTCACTGGCAAAAGTGGCAAGAGAAACTTGTAGATATCTTGACAGAATCCTGCAGATTTACCCCACTGATAATATTTTGGGCCAATAAGGAATGAAAAGTTAGGCCAATGCCATCTGCAAGTTAGCATAATTCTGCTTCTCAATATTTGGTCTAGTGTTAGTCAAACAAGGAGCAAAAGGATCATGAGATGTGCTCTGCTGGATACACTGCTGCCACTTCTCGGTAACCTTGGCAAAATACACAAATTTGATACCTCAATTACATGAGGGCGGTTAGACGCTTTTGTTTCCATGAGACAGATTCTACCGTAATCTTAAAAATGGGTATTTTATCTCTAACAAAGGCTGACATAGGTTGGAATTATCTTGTGTTGCCAAGACTACCTACTTTTTAAGATGGTGAGAAGAACCGTTCTGCTCAAGTGCTAAGCCACTGCTTCCAAATTGCTGCCACCAGTATTTCGTTTTCTAGCAGTTACTTAGTGGGAAACTGAGCTGCTTTTGTAGCCAACAACAGAAGCATATATTTACAAAGCTGAAAGGCAAATGGATAGGTCTGATGATAAGGTGAAATCCTAAGACCTGTTCAGTGAGCTTGCTGTATCGAAGCAGATGAGTGTGAAGAACAGACATGGGAGGTGGACCAGGGCTCCTTCTGGAGCTCCTGCCAGGTCAGGAGGACACAGCCCGGAGCCAAGAACGCAGGACCGGGTAAGTCACAGGCTTGTCCTTTACAGAAGGTGAGGGTGATATAACAACAACTACAGGCAAAAGACATTTAAAAAATAAATTCTTGAAATATTCTCTCACATAAAACTCTTAAATCATTCAGTCAAAAGCAATGTGAAAAAAAACTGACTTGGTAAGTTAGTTAAAATATGACATCCTCTTTTTTCTCTCAACATCTGCTGAGTGGTCAGCTATTCATTTCTGCTATGCCTGGCACTGATGTAGCAGAAAAGTGGTGAATAAATACTTGTCAATAGTCAGTTTCCTCTAAATTAGCAGCTCTGCATATATTCTGCTTTTTTGTCAGCACTGTATGCCTCCAAGACCTACAAAAATAAAGAAATCTTACAATTTCTCCTCCAGTACAGTGTAATGGTATCCCTTTAAATTAGTCTCTTTAATACGAAATGTCACAAAATCTCATCTCATCTTCTACTTCAATATTTATGCTCCTCTAAGGCTCTGGTTTACTTTGAATTTTAAAGCTGCTTCCTTTTGTAGTGTTAAGAGCACATAAAATATTCTAGTAATTTCTACATTCCATACATTAGAATATGAGGATTCCACGTTTGCAGTACTATGGATTTTCATTTTATCTGAACTTCAAAATCTGAATTGAAAGAGTCTCATGTTACTCTCCCACAGCAAAAAGTGCTTCCCACTCCTCACGTTCCATCTTTAAGAACTTGAGTAGTTGTCAGACTCCTATTCAATTTTGTGTTGAAAGTGGTACATAATAGACTTGTTCATACTGAAATAATAATTCTACTAATAAGACTACAAAAAATATGAAAAGCTTCAGTGATGCATGGATATCCAAACAGGATACATCTAATTAACATGTATTGTTTTATTTACAATTTAACATACATGAAACCTCCCAATTTAATAATAATTTTCATTTGAAAAATACATACAGACATACCCCACAAATGTTTCATTTGAAACACACATCCTAAACAATTGATTTAAAGCCAAGGCTGTATGTTTGCTAAATGATGTGTCATTTCCAAAACTTTAAGTTGTTCTTTTAAGCCAAGGAACAAAGACTTTCCTTCATCCCAGACCACATTGGGCAGCTGCAACAACCAGGGCTTCAAAGAACAGTCAACTCAATAAGCATCTCGTCAAAGTGTAGAGTTATGCGTCCATTAACATCAGCTGATATGATGAACGACTTCAGCTGAGCGGTGCCATACGTTGTGCTCTTCCCCTGAGCTCTCAAAAATTACAGACACATACAGAATCCACAAACAACTTTCAAACATAGGAATATTTTTCATTCAGATCCTACAAGACTGACTTGTGCACAGCTTCATTTAGTACTCTTAGTATGAAGGCACCCAGAGGATAAGCTACTCCTCCAACTATAGAAGCCTTGAGGAATTTCAAGGAAAGGTATCTCGGACATAAACATATTAATAGATCCTTCATTACAAACATCACAATATAGCCAATAGTAACAAAGTGGAAGATTTTTTAGCCAAAAGCAAGCATTATTTTAGTGCAACCAAGGCTAATTTTGACAAGTGGCTGAAACAAATGCCTAATCACTGTCATATCAACGAGTACTGCCACCAAAAAAAAAAGAAATCCCAGCCTCCATGCCACCCCCTCTTTGTGCTGACACGAGATTTTTCTTTTGCCATGCCACAAATGGACTGAAGACTAACCTTCCTTGCAGCTCCAGAAAACTGTCCAGCTGGATTTGCACACTAATCCAATTTGGGCCAAGCGCTATTAGTTCTTTCAGCAGCAGCACAGACTTACGCCAGGTTAAAAACTGAACTTCAGTCTAGAGGAACAGCTGCTATTGCTGGACCACAGTTTTTCCTAATTAAACCAGAACAACACTTCATAAATGCCACTGAAGCCAGTAAGCCTCTTCAAGTACTTAAAAATGACGGAGAATAATTTCCACACTCCTATTTACACAAGTGACACCCTCTACATCAACCAAACTTCCCCATTCAAGTATCTTCAAAAGGTTGCCTGTAATATTAAGAAACAGTATGAAAAGGGAATTTCAGAAACTATAAAAAACAGAAGAATCATTTAAAAAAAGCTCCACAGAAAAACTAGTCAAAAAGAGGTTGACCACAGATGAAATGCATAGTTTAATATCTTCCCCTTCACTTTGTTCTGTTGTTCATTAAAGCAAGAAAATCCTTCAAGTTGGTTTTCCCCCTTTCCACCCAGCAACAAAAAGTACTCACGTCTTATTTTCCTAAAAGTCACCATTAGCCTGGTTTGGGAAAATAGCTGCACCAGCACACAATATTGAAATTAAAATACTCATTGAAATTTTACAGTTTTTAATGATTTGCAATTATCAGAAAGCAAGGAAAAAAAACACCTTCAAATAAATAAGTCTAATACTGACTCCAGGGCCACACTAAAAAAAGTGGTTTTCTGTACAGTGTTTTATCCATTAACATCTGTGACACTAATCATCTTTGCCATGTTCCAATGGGAAACCTCTCAAAGGAACCAGTGATCTTGGAGAAAGCAGCTCTAATTATTTTCCAGTGGTAACTTTAAGCTGGTCACAGCTGGTAACTTTAAGCCCTACCGATACTAAAATGATCTAAGTAGGACTAGAAAAAGATAGTTTGCCACATCAGATTGGTCAGTGGAAAAAGAACCATGTCAAAGAAATTCACTAGTATTGAGGAAATAAAATAAAAATAAAATAAAAGAAGCCAGATGAGGTAAAGAACTGCAAAACAGAGTCATGGCTAAGGCAGCGACTGCCAAGGAATTTGCATTGATTATAATATTTTTGAAAAGGAAGATGGAAGTCTGGATTCTTCCTAGATGTTTCCAAATGCTATGGCTAAAATAGGTCATTGTTAAGAGGGAGGCGGGCTTTTACAGTTTCAGTAACATCAGTTATTGTCCAAACTTACTATGATGAAAAAAACAGAGCAAGTTTTTTTTGGACTTGGATTATCAGAGTGTTATTGGGAACTTGGTTCTCAAAAGCAAAGGGAAAGACAACAGCCAAGTCAAGATCACAAAAATTAAGGCCTAAATGAAGTGGCCTAAAAACCAGGGAATGACAAGGAAAAAGCCAGTGCATTCAGTAGTTACATTGCACTGTAAGGTGTCTCAAACATTGATACTGATCAGAAGGAAAACCAGCATGCAAGCAGAGGACAAAATCAACAGAATACCTGGGGTCAAGATGAGGGGAATCGAGAGAAGATGAAGTTGGAAAGTCTTCAAAAAGGACAAAGAAGTTGGAATAAAATTGAAAAATAAACTGCTAGCTATATCTGAAAATAACAGCTATACACAGGCAGCCCCAATTTACGATGGTTTTGAACAAAACTTCTCAACAGTGAAGTACTTAAGCCACGCAGGCTGGCCAGAGAGAAAGCGAGGAAGAGAGTCTCAAACTGAGTATCAAACGAGGAGAGCAGTATTAGTCACCCCAGCACCCAATTAAGCTGGAATGAAATTGTGCTACAGAAAAATCAATCAGAAAGCTGTGGAAAATGGTTTAAGGCAAGATCCAGACTTCAGCAAAAGCCTCTGCTGCACTGAGCTGCGCTACAGTGTACATCAATAAGCCCTTTGCTCTCCCAAGAATATTCCTTCCAAAAATAAACTTACCATAAACCACCGCAACACACTTCCTCTTTACAGTATGCGTTCCAGGTTAACTACTTTTTACAGGTTGATCTAAACTCATCCATACCATAAAACAAAGATCAAGGCTGTCACTACCATCTCTCCAAAACATCATCTTTCCTTCCAAATTTCTAAGAAGTTTATTTTTTTTTCCTTGTCCCATTCATCTCTAGTCATGCTTCATTTGAACTATAGGCCTAAATTGCTTCAGAGATATTTCAGGTACTGAAACCACCAACAGATTTATTCATTATTGGACATAATTCTAGTGGTAAAAGTAGCAAGTTATGTTTCACAACATCCTCCACTCCCTCAACTGGAGAAGCAGCACTGCAATCTCTATCAGGATACTGTACTTTCTTTCAACTATACAGGTAAGTTCAAAAATAAAAATAAAATTAAAACAAAACAAAATTTAAAAAAGAAAACAAACACCATCCTTTTCTATGAGCTAACTTATTAATTACTGGAAAAGGAGCATCCTCCTGACTCTCGTGCCCCCTGCAAAAAAAAAAGATGCGTACTCTTGTTTCAGGTTTAAGGGATTCCCCTTTCCCCATCATGATCATGAGCTGTGGGTTTTTTTTTCTGCTGCTTACAACAATCCTGAAGGACTGGACATAAAATTCGCATATTTCTGCATCAAAATTTTTCCTCAAACATACCAAGCGATGATGCTGAAAGGAGTAATTTAATGCGTATTCAAGACAGATTTAAGTTGAAGCCACCCACTCCTGAAGTGCTTGTACCAGGCCTACTGAAAGTATTTCAGCAAAAGGCATAGGCCAAGCTTGGTTTTGTTGTTGGTGGTTTTGTGGGTTTGTTTGTTTGTGGGTTGTTTGTCACATGTTTTGTTATGTCTGGGGGTGGGGCCTTTCAAATTAAAAAACACCTCCCCCCCACCCCCCAGGTGCTTTTTAATTTGAAAGGCTTCATTGCAACCTTTAAAAGGACTAGTTATCATGAGTGATGGAGACCAGATGAAAGGACCTGGATGGCTTCTTCCAGTCCCAAAGTAGACTTTTTTTAAAAAAATATTTATTTAATTAAACATAAATAGCCCATAAAGACCTACATTAAAATCTTTAAAGTGATCAGACAACAGTAACGTCTGAAGCACGGGCAGAAATATAAAGGCTGTTTTCAGCTATAGTGTCTTTGACAGCAGATACAAGATACTCTTCAGAATTCAATTTGTTATTTTAAACCAGGTCAGATTTACTCAAAGCTACATTGATTTCACAGCATTTGTACAGAAGTATTGAAAAAAAAAAATGGTCACATCCTTATTACTGACCAGATTTTAAAAATATTTCATTGGTTTCTTTTTGCAGTTGGGACCAATTTCCTGATCTTCAAGATCATTACACCTATCGGCCTTTATTCAGCAAATGTTTGGAAGCCCCTCAAGTCTACTACAGACATAATATACGTACATTCCTGTCCCTTCTACATGCTTAATTGACCATTTTAAAATGTCATAAATGGTAACCATTGGGGGAAGGGGGGAGAGAAGGGTAGAAACCAATAAAAAACCACCATCCATCAAAGAGGAAGCAGAACTATCTGCTAATTTCCTCCGCCCACCGCAGATCCTCAAGTGCTACCTGTCCATGCTAAATTCCTCAACATTGATGAATTCAGACAAACAATCTTGAAGCTTTTAGTGCTGAAAAGTTTGCAACAGTTGACAAAGCAATATATTGGTAAAAAGTGGTCAGAACTACTCTGGCCAATTAGTTACCTTGGAATGTTAAAATTATATCTTATAGCCTGCACTTTCAATACCTCATGTGCTTTTATGTATTCTCAAAGATTTCCAAATACAAAAAAACCCAGACTTGTAAAACTTGCTACTAGGTACCTTGTTTATTTTTCTCCTTTTATAGATACCAGCATGACTTCACAGAAAATATTAACTACTTCCTACGTACAAGAAAAGCCAAATGCTGCAAAATTTACATTAGAAGTTGTACTACAGGAACTAAGACTTGACTACACCTAAGGACACATTTACACTTTTAACGGAGCAACAGCTATGCTCAGAAGAATTGTCTTAATTTGTAAACAGTTAATACAGGCTTAATTGAAAGTATATACTTACCAAAATATTTATAAATTTTATGCATAATTCTCATACAAGTTGTTCCATAACTGGCAGAACCAAGTTAGGTTTTCTAGGTACCAGTGCCTGTCACTTCCCACCAACTAGTTACTGCAGGTTCTGCTTTCAGCCCTCTGGCCTCTCTGTCTTCCTCATAAGCCTCAAGGCAGACAGACTGTGTGCTAATTAGCTAATGGACCCTCTTAGATGTAATCCTGGACAGAATATTCTGATTTAGTATTTCTTCCCAAAGAAATTGAGTTCACATGCTGCCAGACTGCCCCGTGATGTGAACAAAAGCCCAGTAAATGGGAACAACTGGGAGACTGACTTCAAAAATTGAATGAAGATTGGAGCTAAAACTTCAGTGTAGATGCAACCACCTAGCACACTGTTTTGCCTGACCTGAAACACAAGAGAGATTTACTAGCCAGTAGTAACACTGGTGCTAACTAATCAGCCAGCTAACAGCAACTGTAGAATAGATAAAGCTTGTTTATGTTGTCCCCCAGGGAGAAAAAGTTGAAAAATCCTATAAAAATCTTGCAAAAACAGTGTCTGTATAATTACATGACATTTCTAGTCTTTGGCATCTTTTGACATCTTCAAGAGGTCCCAGTGTCACCTAGTGAGGTGGTAGAGCAAAAGGCATCTGACGACAGGCAGCATGATTGACGTGTCTTGCACCCATGAGGAAGAACAAGTGTCCTGGTGCCAGACAAAAGGTACTGGGGAAAAAACAGCACTGACACTTTACATAGACATCAACAATCCCGAGTTAGGCTATAAATGCACTAATTTTAAAATCTGAAAGCAGAATACTTCCCCAGTCTCAATGGGCTCTTACGCATGATCAGCGCTGGCCTTAGTTATCTAAAATCCTTTTCCTAGACAAGCTATCTAATTATAGGGGTATAATTTATATTCAGTCCAGAAGAGAAACTATCCTTCCTTCTCCCCTTTTCCTTAAAACTTAAGGGTCTGTCTTCTGACAAGCAGGGATGGGAGTGAAGAAGTAGCTTTTATTCAACCAAGAGAGGAACACACCCAAAACAGTTTTTTCCTTATATTGTATTTCATATACATCTCTATTAATGCTTTTGGACTCCAGTTTCCTCACACAGAGCCTTGTTGTTGGTCTGTTTACTCCTTTTCCCTTCAAGTGCAGCAGCATTGTTTCTACAGCAGAGCAGCACTTTCTAGCCCTCATCCCCTCAGACTACCTAAAGCCCTCATTGAGTCAAGAGCCACTTTTGCCAACCCCATCAAAACGCAGTAGTGTTTGCCAACCACAGCAGCAGGATTCACGAAAAATAGAGGAGATGTTCCTCCTTCCAGAGCCAGAGATGAAAATTATTATGGTGTTGGTGCCTTGGCAGTGGAATATAACCATTAGGAGCAACCAGTTGACTGCACTATCAAAAAGGGACAAGGAAACAGTTCTCTTGACCTTCTATTTAGGAATTGCACCCAAGAAAACACACCTGAAATAGCCTATGTAAAACCATGCAATTTTTGCAACCATACTCCTGCACTCAGAGATTTCATAACGCACTGAATACATTTTATTTACAATTCTAACTTTAGTTCATCAACCCCGGTAGTGACAAGCTGCAGAATATGGTTAGGCTATTTTGAGTAGTATCTTGGCAAGTGCATATTAATGTCTTACAAGAAAATGAATTTAGCACCTTTGGATCATAGAGGAGGAAATTTAATGCAAATTCTGTCCTAACAGGTCTGAAAATAAAATATGGATTGCAAACATACTCCTACATGAAATGTGTTATTATGCACCAGATCTCATATGACTTCATAAAAACATACCTGAGAACCTACAAGCTTTATATAAAACTAAATAAACCAGTATTACTGAAAAACAAAATCAAAAAACCCCACACCACTGCAGCTTTAAAGTTATCCTTATCTTTTTCATTTGCTTCTTTCCAAAAGCGCTATTGGACCCAAAGCATATATAAAATACCTCAGTACATTTAACTGAGTAGGATCGACACTAAACAACTACTGCATTTCACATATCCTCAGACAAAAAGTGCCAAGAAAAACATGCATGTAACAAGACAGAAAGCCCTATTAATTCATCCTGTTCATAGTCATAGCATACACAAACAGTGCTTAGTTTTGATATATGACCAATGCTAACTACTAATTAATTAGGCTTAGAACTGAAATATTAAGAAGCCTGTTCTGAAAGACAAGCGAGTTTTGACAAGCTTGAGTAATTAAATTATCAACATAGTACAAGTCATAGTCACTATGCATAAACTCAGCTTTCAAAAACAGCACTACAGAACAACTTATATACATAAAAAGTGGTAAAATTTTACAACATTTTAGCAAAATTTATACTTTATTGGCAACTTTTTTCTTGCATATAAAGTTTTCAAAGTTTTCTTTGCTACTTGTATTCTTTACAGTCATCTTAGGCTCTGAAAGGAAAACCAGTATGCTCTGTCGTTTTGGATGCAGCTGATTTATTATGATCTATAGTTTGAGCTGGAGACTTCAGATTAAAGTTTTATTCCAAACACCCCTCTTTGAAGACAGTAAACTGACACAGCTTCTCAACAAACTATAAGGCAAAAAGCCAAAGAACCCTTCAGAATGGCAGCAGTCAACAGATCCATAGCATGATTCAGACTACGAAAAAATGGACCACTGCATCTGTGCAAGAACTAATTCTGCACTTAACCTTTGTTAGACATGAATCATTGTAAGTCAGAAGTTACCCAGAGGATTACCAAATGTACTCAGTGATATTTTGACAACAGAAAGGGCAGGACCAAAATACATTTAAGCCTTCAAGAGGAAACACCCAATGAGCTCACATAAAAATGGCAAAAAAGCTTCTGATGAAAGAGGTATGAAAAAGAATATATGCTTACAAAAATGGCTTATGATACAATATGACCAATTCCAAAAGCTTAAGTGTAACATCAACGATCACATTCATTCTGAACAGTGTCTATGCACAATATCCCAGGCACGGTACCCATCAGACTCGGCCCAACAAGCCTCCCCTAACAGATCTGCTTTGTAGCAAACTGCATTAAGGGGCAACCTATTTATCCCAAGCTTTTTGGGAAACACTAGATATCACCTCTGCCTCATTGAACTGCTTGATTCTGATGTGTCCTCTTATCCTCATTTGCAAGGGCTTCAGTCACTTCAAAGAAAGATCACAAGAAGGTCTGATATCCAGCAGGTTTGAGATCAGAGAACACCTTGTGGGTAGCAAGGTATCATCAGACCACCTCTGGTAGCACACTGCAAGAGGCTGAACAGAAATTCACCTTTGTTAGCAGACCTGACCAAGGAAACTTCTCTATGAACCACACTTCTCTGCTATCCCTGCCTGCCTTATCATCGGGCAGCCCGATGAAACAGAAACACAGTTTCTGCTTCTTCAGCAGCACCCAGCGATAATTCTGAATTGTGGGATCCAAATTGAGAAGGCAGCACACAGCAGGAACATCTGTCTCAGTCACATTTTTCCACCTTTTTGTCCATGGTAATTCAATAACCAATTATTTTGGTAAAACAAAATTTACATCTCAAGCCTACAAGCAACACAAGAAGTTTCTTTTGTTTCCTGTTTTCACCTTCCCTTTCAGTACTTTGCCACCTTCACACCCAGCATATCAAGCCCTCACTTTCTCCAATTATAGCTTAAAGAACCAGAGCTTTTGCTTGCTTCTAGAAGCAGACAGCTCTGAAGCTATACATATGTTTTGACATTTGCAGTCACTTTGTCAGAACATGTGGAAAGAGCTAAAGATGTTTCTGAACAATAAGTAACAAAAAGCCTTCCGGAAATGGTCCAAAGTACATCAACAAAAAGGCTGCAGCCAGAAACATCAGAAACAAGATCTCTACAATTTACTGGACCTGAATTGATGCTAAATATACTCAACAGTTCTGCTATGACACAGCAGCTTGAGCAAAACAGGTAGAAAGGCATCTAAGATATGGCCCTTGATCGTCCATTCTCAGAAATACGAATATAATCAAGACACAACTAACTAAAAAGTCACATGTGATCACCTACAGAAACAAAATTAGTCTTTTTAGTCATCTTAGTCTTCTTAGCTGAGAAATAAAAGTTCATTCAGTTGCTCATTTCTCCTGTTTGTGCTGTGTTTGTTTGTTTTAAAATTGACACCTCATCTAAAAGCTTCTCACTGTATCAAGAAAACCCAGCTGAGTTTTTTTTTAATCCTTTTGCTCTATTATGTAACAAAACCTATCATAAAATTTCAGCTAGAAAGAGGCTTCATATAAAAAGCCAAAATGGGGGGGACGGAAGAAATCTTACACAGCAAACTGAGACTGCAGTCTATTACAAGTAAGAGAAGCTGCATATTTATGACTCTTCATAATAAATGGGTAACATTTACTGAGATGCTCATGTCACTCAAGACAAGAGTGTCAGTACAAGTATATCCACCAGAAATATGTTACCTGAAAAAACAGGTGTTTTTAAAAGATTGATACTTCACACAGAAAATGCTCAGGAGAGGAAATACACAGCAATTACTACCAACCTAAATTTGGCACATACAGCCACCTCTCTAAAAGATACCACTACCCACAATATTCCTAACTGTGTCAATCTTCTATCTTTTTCTATAGAGTTAAAAGTGCTGGAGGCTCCTAAATCCTGATCCAATAAGACTCAACCCTCAAGCTTCATCTACAGCGCATTGACAGCGGGTGTAGTTACAACAGTGCGACTACCTGACAATAACAGCCAGTTTTTAAGATGCTTTTTCTAAAAGTACTGACTCTTCTAGCACACCTGCAAATGTCGAGTTCTCAGTAGCTGGACAATTAGCAAGCAGCTTTCTCCTCCTTATTAAAAGCCTATGAAAAACAACAAAAGGGCAAAACAAAACAAAACACAAAAGAAAAGCCACAGAAAAAAATCCCACCACTTCAATGATTGGACAGAGAAGGTGGTTTTGGAGAATTAGAAGTTTTACCACCACAGATATGAATGAAAATGCAAATTAAGCCTTTAACGAGTTACCTGTGGAGAGAGGACGACTTCTCAAGGGGGGAACATTCCATAAAGCACAAATATGAACAGTGCATGGAACGAGTTATGAAATGCCTCCCCCAAAACCACAAAATGCAGTCAGTCAAGATTCATCTTTACTGAGCCCTAAACTCAATGCTTATTTTTGCACTCCGCAAGTCAAGGACAGTCTAACCTTAGAAAGACATATCCAAATTAGACAACTTAGAAGCATGTAAACAAGAGCAAAACATCTTTAGTGAAGCGTGGTTGTTGAGCTTTTTATTTCATTTCTTTATTATTATTTATTGTAATAAACTTTTTAAATATTAATCACATTTAACATTCATGAAATTGATTTTACTTTTTTTTTTTTAAGCTGACAGCAGCTGTCAGTTAAGGAAACTGGCAAATAAACAGTGTTGACAAACATAACCTTAATTGAATAAGCAGAAAAAAATTCCCTGCATCTGCCATCAGCTTATCTTGCTAATGAGAGAAGCCTTTCTTGTCCTGCTTTCCAATGGCACAAAAAATGATGCAATAACACATCAGTTTAAAAATGTTAAGTGAATAAGATAATCAACTACAGGTTTATTCATTAATTGTAAGATCTTTAACAGTTTATTAAAAAAGACATACCAAAGGTCTTCACATTCTGCATATTCAAATTAGCGTGATTCAAATAAGCACTGTCATTATATGAAATTTAATCAAATGCTAGTTTCTATCTGAGGCAACCCTATGTAATCTTTGGTTAAAAACCTACTTTTAAATGAAATATTCACAGTATCTGGTTAATGAGAAACTGGAAATGGCCTAACTTCAGCTGATTAGCAAATGCAAAGCATGTCAAGAGAGAAATTTAGCCAGAGAAAAATTCTAAGGGTTATTAGATACACAAAGATTTCAGAATCCTTTAAAAGTATCAGTGTCTCCAATCTTCCTGAACTCTACTTCTGGTTGAAATGGTATAAAAGCATTTTTGTAGTTCTGTCTTTTTTGAGGCAAAATAAAACTGTCAAAATGGTAAAATGAGAAAGCTGAATGGTAAAGACTCCTATGCAGCATCTCATCCATCTGATGAATCTCTATATTATAATGTTGTCTGACTTTGAAAACACTTAGACTATCAAGTTAACATGACAAACTAATTTGACTGAAGTATTTGTCAAGTAATTTCAATAACCACGCTGAAGAGCCTATGTGTCATCAGAAGTTCAAGAACACAACAGATGCCAGACCACTGTATACATTAATCGATCTAGTAAGACATGGGCACGTGTTGGATGAAATATGCTCTACCATACCTATAGTATGAAAGAATGACTCTACAGTGAACATCAGCATGATGGTCCTGCTGGATTTGACCCTTGGCTTTCCAAACAGTGGTGTACAGCAATAAAATAACCTATAGAACAATGAACTGACGTGGTACACATCTCCAGATTTTGCTTTTTCCTTGCCTATGTTGCTTCCCCAGACACTATGCAGCTATAAGTAACATACAAAAGACCTTTCCAAAAACTCCAGTATCAAGTGTGACCTGAAGCACAAGTGCTCTTTCAGCATGAACATAAAGTCAGACAATTGCTCACTAACATTTTAAAATAATTCAATAACCCTTTTCAATAAAAGGCTATGTACAGAGTTTAAAACCTTTGGTCTAGACTAAGTGTCCCATACCAGTACCGCATAAACTGTCTTCAACTGTGACTTCAAAATGGGACCTAGAGTATTTTTTCTAACCCAAGATCCTCCTGCTGACAGAGGACAAAAGCACATTCTCATGATAAAGCACACAAAAGCATCTCAAACAGGGGCTGGATCACACAACTTTGAGAGATCCCATCCAACCTGAACTATTACACGATCCTGTAAAAAGCCACGCAAGTAAGCAGTGATATTTCCTTGAAATACCATTTATCTCTGGAAGTTTGTATCTTTACAGATACCAGCTTTCTCCAAATTATTACCATGTCATGATTTTAGATACTGTCATATATGCTGATCCTCCTTCTGTATTTTCTACTTATCCTGCTGTCTCTATCCTTGCTCAAAAACCAAATTACTTCTAAGAAATTAAGTTTAATTTTAGCAAAACAAAAAACAAACAAAACCCAAACAAACAAAAACCCCACCAAAAACAAAAAACAACCAACAAAACAACAAACACAGATGGAAAACTTGAGAAGATTGCCAAAACTGAGGAACAAGAAGATGTGTGTATATATATATATATATATGCATATATATATACACACACATACATACACAGCTTAGAAGTCTGTCTGTTGATTACTTTAAATAGTTGATATTTTGAACTTGAAGGTCTCAACTCCTTTCTAATTAGACAGGTGTATAAAAACATTTTTGCAGTTAGTTATAGAATAAATGCTTTTGTTGTCACTTAAAGCAGAAGCTGCTTTTTAGTAGAACCTCCAACAGTCCAAGTACCTGCAAAGTTCATAAAATACTTTATCTGAGACAGTTTTGTTTTATTCAGTTATCTGGATACTTTCCAATTGACACAAATTGATCCAAGCAGATAAATTCACTGTTTAATAAAAATATGGACACTGCCCTCTTTTCAAACCACAGTCTAACAGTGCATAAAAATCACATCCTTTTACTTATTGTATAGATTGAAATAGCTGTGATAATTCAAGCCAAATTGTTCCAATTCAAGAAAAACCTGAGGCTAAAATCTGGCCCAGTCATCCAAGACTCAACTCATTTCTTTACATTCAGTCACTAAAAATGTTTGATCATACTGACCTCACTATTAAGCAGTTCAACAGCAACAGGAAAAAGGACCAATATGTACAAATCAGTAACTGTATTTTAAAAACTTAGTACTTCCTCAGAAGAAAAGTATATGGACTTAGTTTTCCAGCCAATAGACTGTGTTAGTCTATTGAGTGAATTCACAAGTAATGTGCATTATTGCATTAAGCTCTACCTGCATTGTATCAGATACAGGTATTGATTTTGAAAAATCACTGATAAAAGATATTTCCCTGCAGTGGTAACTGGTTTAGTTTTTTAACCCCAGTTACTCAGGAAAGAGTAGGATATAAAATATACCCTTGAAATAACCATTTAAACAAAAATTTTACATTCTAGAAACACTCCAGACCATAAAAGAATAAAAAAAAATGGAAAATTTCCAGCACAACTTTACAGACCAAGTGAACATCAAATGTTATTTTTATTGATATGGAAATCTACATACAGACGGAGATTTGGTGTAGCTGGCAAGATGGGGCTCCCTGAGGTCAGACATCACCAGGCTTTGACTCATGTTAATCATTGGGCCACAAATGGCAGCACTGTGGAACATAACTGGGGTGTGGGACAAGAGGCTTCACTCATCCTGCTCAGGCCAACCCCTGCCTGTCCCCTCAAAGAGGCTTCAGAGTACATGGAAACAAGGTGGTCAGGATTTTGTTCACCACTCTTTCTGCATCAGAAGACTCATACTGCAAGGTTACCTTTGGCATTTGCAGAGCAAGGGGTGCCATTTACTAAACGTCCACAAAGAGATGATATAACTCCTTTTCACGACTTCAGTTGTGTTGCTGGGAACACAGTACAACTGTTAGCCACAAACCATCTCAAAGGTGTCTACATTCCCTGAGTCTTCTGCCTGAAGTCTAGAGATACAAGATTAGAATTCTGGTGGCCAAAATGTACTAAGTTCAAGAAAGGAAATCCCCCTAAAAATAATTACAATTAAACTTGAACACTATGTTGCTAGCCTCTCCACAAGTCATTAAGCAAAACACCATCACACATTATCCAAGAAAACTGATGTTCAGAGTCAAGCTTGTCGTCAGGTCCTTTAAAGAGCTCTTGTTATTTACTTGTGCCATGAAGACAACGGTATTTTCACTTCAGGGTCCTACATTAATTGCTCAAAGGCCTCTTTGACTAGACTGTGCCACTTGCTATCTAAAGCATTTCCCAGGGGTAAAAAAAAAAAGAAAACAAACCAAATCCTCCTCATCCATGGCAGATGTAAATAGCTATTCAAGAAAACAGTGAAGCAAAAATAACCGGAAACTGACAATAAACTTTCTCATACCTTAAACCGAGGAGGAACAGATGGTAAAAGAGACTTGCTTACTTTCAATACAAACAAAAAAGTTGACTCTCCGAAAATCTACCACTCCCTTTTAACTCTGTAGCGTGGGACAGAAACTTTAACAATACCTCCTCATGAGAAAAATCTAGCAGATGTGAAAGCAAATTAATGGATCACAGTTTAATACAAATACAAAGTAAATGTTTTACAGATTTACATCATAGGGTTTGAGGAGGCAGGTATAAATGAAAGCTCAACTAGCTCTTTACCAGAATATTGTACAACAGGTGAACCACTCAGATCTTTCATGAGACAGCTTCAGAATATTCCTGAGATTACCTCATTTGTAACAAAAAATCAGATTATTCCAGAAGAAAAATCCAACTACATTTGGTGCAACAGTTCAAAATAATTTAATTTAGCGAACTGTTGGGTCTGAGTGGTGACAACCAGAGCCGTGATAACGGGCATTTCCATCACAGGAGATCAACATAACCTTTTGCCACATCACAGGCAAGCAATGTTTAGGATCACAAAATACAGGTTTTAAATAAGAATGGATCAAGGGCAGCAAGTTCTATAACGCAGGAACAAACTGAAGATCAACTTCAGTTGCTTCTTGAACACCTGGTTCCTACCATGCTTTTGAATACAAAGCAGAATATTTCTGTATTGAAAGACAGAAGAGGTGGGCAATGTGAATCAAGGCAGTAATAACAATCCATGCATGTGTGCAATGAACTCCCGTGGTTGCTCCATGCCATTGGCGCTTACCAAGTCCCACCAACTGCTTAGCTGACAATTATGTTTTTCAGCAGTGGTTTGTTTCACAGTTCTTCATTTTAACACAATGTTCATTGGCCTGTACTTCCAAGTGCTCCACAGACATCCAACAACTGCTTTCTGACCACTGAATTACTATTTTTTAATTGACATAGCAACAGAAAATGGACCCAAGATTAGCCCATAAATTCAAAATGTAACATATTATGACTTCAGAGTGCAAAATTGCTACTTTAAAAAGCACTGCTGTTTGCACTTAGAGATGTTACCTGAAACGCTTCAGATTTTGATCTATTGAAATCAGCAAGCTGTCACCTTACACAAAGCAGCACCACTACACACTCAACCCAGGCAGCAAAATACCAGTCAGATGCTGTTAGAACTGATGCTTGTTGCCCCTATCTGTCCCTCGTTTATTTGTGTCCTTCCACTGCATCGCTTCTCATTCTGTAGAAGGCCAAGAGTTCAATTCCCTTAAATCGCAGAACGCTTTTGCCCTTCTGAAAGGGCATCTGTCCCATGATAAAACACTTGCTTAGCCTTGACAGCAAAAGATTCATGAACGGAAGTATCAGAATTATGCACTTTGCATTAGCTTTGACACACTTATAGTTTCACTTATGTCAGTAGAATTTCTGGCTCAAAGCCTCATCGATGACAGAAGTCAAAACTTCAGCAACACGAAGCCAGAACTGCTTGTGAAATTAGGAAATTAGGACCCTCCAAAAAACTTCAAGCTGGATAGAGAGAAGGAACTACACTGACTGGCATTATCACACATTTAATACAGCTTAAATCAACACCTGACACAAACTTTGCACCATTTCAAAACAGAGTATAAAAGTTCTTATATTTGTGCTCTTGGTATGTGTAACAAAACTACCTACAGTGAAAAATTGGGATGGAAGTAAAGGCTGACAAGAACTCAAAACTAATCTGATGAAACAGCCAGCTTCAGCAGCCTCTCACCTCCAACCACTGATAAATCTAAATATTCCACCCCAACTATTATATAATGGTAAATGACTGGAAAAACAGATTACAACTACAAAAGAACTAAGAAAAAATTCTTCCTAGATGTTAATCCTCTTTGAAAAAAAAAATCTAGACAAGAGTATGTTATAAACTCTAATTTGTCAGTAAATGTGCTCAGAAGCTCAATAGAAAAACATGCAAAAACCAAAATGCAAGTCATACTACATAGAAAAAAACACTAGAAAAGGGAACAAAATTTAACAGCTTTGAACAGATTCAAAGTGACGATCTGAACTGACTATAGCAAAATCAGCCAGAAGGAAAACATGGATACCGAATCAGGAGAGTTACATTTAATGGGTCACAGTGGCTTTACTACAATTGGACATTAAGACCACAAATACTCCATCCAAGAACATCACTTCGGTTCCAGTATTAACCTATTCATTCATGAAATTGTCAGCATCTCTTGATATAGCAGACAAGCCTGACATTTTCAGCCAACAGGAAGAAAGAAGCAGTTTTCAACTCATACAGCACATTTATCTATTAAAAAAAAAAAAAGATTTGTACTTTGAATCTCACTCTGGGATTATAAAATGGCCCCAAATCAGACCTGCAGTAAACTCGCACCTGATTATCCAGGGCTAAGAAAACAATAGTTGTGACTTACACCAGATCATTCCTTACAAGATGTGCAACACTTAGCTCACATCCTACCAATGAACCATGACAGCTCAGGACAATCTGCTGACATTTGAGGGTAGAATCAAAACAAGGGTTGGCAAGCTGATAACCAATTCAACAAGTAAAATGTATCTACTGGTCAGGTACCTTCCCCAAGACAGTGTTTAAGTTCACACACTACATTAAACACCATTACATCTAAGCATCTACAAAAGCATAACTAGAATATCATGCACTGACTAATCATTCTTATTCTAATATATTAAAAACAAACAAACCAGATTCATTCATTTCAGCTAAACTGTGACCTGTCACCAACAGGAACAAGGATCACCTTTAAATGCTGATCTCACCATAATGAACAACCATATATATGAAATATCAACAGAGTAACTGTGTTTGTGTGCATGTGTGCACATATTCAGATGTGTAAAATCAGCAAGGACATTTTCATTTAGAAATAAAGTGAAAAACTGATAAGCTAGGTTAAGAAAACCCACCTAGAGCAAAAATATGTATGTAGTTAGAAACATAGCAAAAGTTACAACTGACCTAAAGACAGTTAATACCATGACAGGACTAATTACATAGGAAAGTACTGAAAAACTCCACAAGGCTTAAAAAAAAGAAGGCAGTGAAGATGACACCTACACAACGCAGAGCACAGTATCTCATCAGATGTTTTTCATTAAATTCCCTGAATTCGTCTATTAGAGACCCAGTTTTAAATACAGACAGAAGTAAAATAATTAATACCATTTGTTATGAGGCTGACAAGGAAATTATATGTGAAATAGGAACAAATGTTTCCAACAGAATCATTGCTTATTTAAAGAAATAAAAGCCTATTAGGTTACAGGCAGACTTTTGCCAAAATATGGGTTCACGTCCACACACTTAGGTAGAAGTGTCTTCCCTCAAAAACCTTTGACAGAGAACAAAGAATTTTAAAAGATAAATTAGGGTCTAACCTAAATGTTGCCACACAAAAACCAGTTCAGAACAACCACCAAAGCTTTACAAAACCTCTTCTTATTTTTTTCAAAGCAATATTTTAAAATAATAATACTTGGTACTTAAGAGTAGTTGTCAGAAATCAAGAAATCACGATAGCAAACATCCAGTAAGAGATACCATACTGAAGTCAGCTTTCACATAATCTACTCAAGAAGCTTTGCATCCATATGGTTAATAAAGAAAATAAAAACCCAGAAGTTCTTTAAAAGTTGTCCAGTAAGCACTATCATTTCAATTAACATTGTAGTTGCAAACAATGACAAATTAAGAATTGAAAAGCAATAATTTTAAATACCAGCTTCAGTTCTGGCCATTAGCAAGTCTTCAAGCATCCTTCAGTACAAGTCTAAACTACTGCAGAGTGAGGAACATATTTAAAATGAGCTTAACAAAAATTAGAGATTTTTTTTTTTTCATATTGAGTGATAAAAAACTATTATTACACTAGGAGCAACTTGTGAGAGTATTTGAAGAGCTGTGGTTTCTAAATAAGCTTGAACAGGCAGACTTTCCCCAACATTAAGTTCCAACAACAATAAACTCTAAAAAGATTCTCTTTCTCTACCAGTTTTGAGACACTGTTAAGGTTTCTTTCCCCAATACTAGAAAAAGGCACGGGAAAATATCATAAAAGAGGCAAGACGAGCAAGCATGTTGCAAACTGTATTTCATTACATTACAGACGACAGAAAAGTAACAAAACAAAACCCACCACACAATACCAATACAACCAAAGAAGTATGAGAAAATATTTTCTAATTGAGGCCAAGTAGTCACATCAATCTACACTTCAAGCTCTCACCTGAAAGTAACTTGGTGAAAAATCACACATGGCAGGCCAGTAAACTGACCATTAGATTACTGACCTTTGAGATCTTGAAGAGATATTAACTTCTTTTCTACAGAAAGATCTTAGAAGTTCATCTAATCTGACTTCTCAATAAACCTTTATCATTTTTTTTCCACAAAAAGGAGTGATGTGCTATTGCTGAGGCATTATTCCATCAACAGAGGTTACTCCAGAGGAATGCGTCATCTCTAGGAATACCCTGGCTCCAATCCCAGTTTCACCAGTTTTCTACTTCTTTCATTTTTATCTCTGCCAATTCTGCTGAAAACAACATATTTTGCTTCAACAGCCCCGTCAGGTTCATGTAACTATTAAGCTATCGGTTTTGGTATTCTGTAGACATCATCACTGGAACAGATACCCACAGAAACAGTACATGAAAGGCAGTAACTTTTTTTTTTTTTAAGGTTACAAAATTCTTCAAAGAACTTTTCTTATTCCTGTATTTCACTGAAACCTCATAATCCTGTCAACAGAACACCTGCAACTTGAAATACTGGGGGGGAAAGGGGGGGTGGTCATGATTTCTGTTTTGTGGTTGGTTTTTGGTTGGTTGGGTTTTGTGCATGTGTTTGGTTTGCTTTTTATTTTTGTTTTATAGGTGTATGGGGGGAGGGCTTGTTTGTTTTCTTTTTTTTTTGTTTTGTTTTGTTGGTTTTTGTTTGGGTATGTTTTGTTTTGGGAGGTTTCTGGTTTGTTTTTGTCTGCATGTGCATTTGGGTGGTTTTTGGGTTGTGTGTGTGTGTGTTTTGTTGTTTGTTTGGGTTTTTTAATTTTGTTTATTTTGTTTTGGCTTGGTTTTTTTAATCTAGTTTCCTAAGGGAGCCATATCTCCTACAAAACAGTTGACCTCAGACTACTACTTTTCCTTACAGAAAGAATACCCTGGGAGCTGAGAGACCTTTAAAATAAAGGCAAACTTAAGCAACAAATACTCAGCAAGGACACTTCACTGCTCCTAAAGAAGCCAAGTATGAAGGTCACAAAGCCCAAACACACTCATACACTGTGGTAGTGGGGACGCTAAAGAAACGTTAAGAGGATTTCAAATCACAGGTGGTCAACAAGAACCTGAAACATGCCAAAACACTTTCTACTAAACTGTACTGCCCATCCACAGGGTATTTTTCTGATAATTATTCTTCCTCTCCTGCCATATGTTTAATGACTTTGTTCCTGGCTTTAAAATCAGGGGTAGGATATCAGACAGGCAAAGCACAAGTAGCTGTGAGCATTTGAGGCTCCTGGCATCACTGTTTGGCTTGATAACTAAACTGCCCCGGAAAGTGAACACATGGAAGGTGTAATTCTAATCAAAACATGATCCACCACCAGAAAATACCAGTATTAAACCAGTCCAAGTTTTCTTCAGTGAACAATAAAAGCTTTTTAAAGTCTGATTGTGTTTTTCCTTTAACGTAACTTCAAGTCTTACAAAATACAGCCCTTTCCATTCCGTGCCAAAAAGCCATGTTTAAACCAAAACACTTGAGTGTGCACATAATTACAAACGAAATGCTATGACTATACTGCATGACATTTTCCTTAAAGTTGTAATCTACAGGTGATCTACAACACTAGTGACAATTAGAAAACAAAACAGACAACTTACTATAGGAGAGGTTTCAAAACAGCTTTCAGAGTGAAAGCTATCGAACAATTGTTTGAGAAATAGGAACTGTGTAGAAAGGTCCTCTGGAAAGTCACTTGACTGTAAGTGTTCTGCACTTAACAAATCAGATGATTAAAAAAATAATAATAATAATTAAGAGTTCAACGTCTAATAAGGCTATGATACCTGAACACCTTAAAGTATATAGCTCTAGGAAAAGCCAGCCCAAATACTTGTTCTTAAGTACATAAAGCCTATACGAAAAAAGAAGAATTTTTTAAAACTATGACTTTGCATCTACTTGAGTGTTGGTTCAAATCATAATCATAATTACCAGTGTAATTTTAATGTAAAAACAACAAAAGAGGGATTTCCTGATTCAGTGTTTAGAAAAAAAGACACACTGAACAGCAACTCTGTGTGTTCCACACCTCATTACATTAAAACAAAAACACACGCCCACTACTTAAGCAAGTGTAATTATTTTAATAAACAGACGTAACTACAGCACAATTAAGACTTTCTTTAACTGTGAGCTATTAACTACGGTAATATTACTTCTGGAAGTTTTCTTAAGCGTCTGACTTGAGCATGTACTTTCCTCAAAAAAAAAAAACAACACACACCAAACTATACAGCAAACAAACACAGACACTACACTTTGGATTTCAAATAGACTAAATATTTAAGTTGGGATTTTAAGTGCTTCAACAATTACCTTATTTCTCAAGAGATTATGCAAGATAATGAAGGAAGCATCTTACTGAGGCAAACTTGACATTATTCCACTGGTGAGCTTTAATATTTCAGATATTGCTTTAAACCACTATTTCAATGCCATCTTTTGAAAGCATCAAGGATGAAGCTCAGTTTAATGTATACTTCTGCTTACTTTGTGTTATCTTCAGAGGAGGCACATGTTAGTTTTTATTCTACAAAACCAAGTAATTTCAGAAGTAGTGTGATTTAAACTACTGCTTAGCCTTTCAGAATGGGACCAATATGAAATGCTTTGTCTCATGAAGATTTTAAAGACAAATCCATGTCCAGTGACAACTCATCAGTAAGAAAAACAAAGGGCTATCTCAGTTATCAGTTTCTTAAGAAAAATTCAGAAACACTACCAAAGGAAACAATACAACTTAGAGAAAACAGAAATTCAGTTAATGACATAGACGTGTTGATATGTTTATTATGGCTAAAAATTATAGAGTAACCACAGTTCCTATTAACTTTTCAATGATTCTTAAAACATTAAATATAAAAAGTATACTTCAACTTTTTATATTTACATGTGTGCAGTCCATTAACACTTCACCCTTCAGTTACATTTAATGTAAACACCAGAACACCTCTAAATCTGTAACTATATTTACAGGAAAGACTTTACAAGCATTGTAAGTGTCTCATAAAGTAATATTACCGAGTCCTGATTCAAAAAGTAGTTACAGGACATGTGGCTGAAATGGAGCCACTTCCAAAGTAATGCCCCCGATCAACTTAGACCAGATCAGCTAAGGAGCACCCATGTCCTAAAGCTGCTCCAGAAACCATGCTCCAAGGTTATTCAACAACTACTCAGCCTCATGCACACTCAAATTTAAAAGCCCTCTCTCCAGCTTCACTGACACAACAGAAGTGTGGGACACGAAGTGGTTTCACCACAGGCTACTATGGGCAAGCCCATGATCTTCATGGCAATGACAATAACTCAGCAGCCTGGGGAACATGAATCTGAGGGAGTACATTCATGCTTTATGCACAGAAAAGATTTTGTAAAACTGATCTCCCTGCAAAAGTTCTTACTGGAAACTGTATCAGATCTGTTGGATGTTGTACTTACTATTTCCTCAGCGGCAAATACATTGTTAAACTGAGAACTGAACTGTTTCTACAACAGTCAGAACAGCTGTACAAACATATTAGCACGTCCCTCCAAAACACTGGTCCTATGACTTTTGAATACTACACATTTCAAGACTAAGAAGTCAGACATCACTCAATGGACCTCTATTAAGTTTAAGTGATAATTTCAGACTAAATGGACAACTGGAAAATAGTTGCTATACAAATGCAGTAGCTGCAATATCAAGCCTTACAAACTCCTGAAAACAGTTGGACACAGAGATTGCAGATTCCTAAACATAATTTGCTTCCTTCTTTATATCTGTTTAGTAACCGCAAGTATTGGCTTTCACATTTTTCATTTCTGAACGAACAGGTAACATCCTGACACTGAAGAACCCATGAGTAAAGCAGCGCCAGCAGAATAGTCATTGTGTGATCTACAGCAAAACGCAGCCACGTGTGCATGGTTCTTGGTAGTAGAAAGAGTAAGTGAATATTTTAGGTTATCTCCAAGAGACGACATATAAAGTATCCTTATTCAGTCAGCACCGACCATATACAGATTAGCACTACATTCTAAAACTTTAAAGTTCTAGTAAATAGATTATCGGTAATTCCCTTTACTATTACAGAATGGCATCATAAGGCCAGCTAAAGACTCCAAACCAAGTCATAGTAGGACATACACAGCAATAGATAATTACAATTCTAAGAATCTAATTGCACATTACGATTCAACGTTTACCAGCAGAAGTAATCACTAATACACAAGCTATTTCATCTTTGTATTTAAAACAGATGCATTTTTGAGGACATCCTATTACCAGACACGTCACTTTGAAGTCCCAGAACAAAAAAATTTCTCCCTCCTGCCCCTCCCCAGATGTTCAGAGTACTAAGAAATCAGCTATCAGTTTGTTTAAACACTTTCGAATATCTGATTTCTACACTCAGGGGCTGGAAGGAGAGAACTAGATGCATTTTTAATTTTAAAAACTACTGCCAGTTGCACCAGTAAACTTTCAGACAATGGCACAAATTCATATGCAAATAAATGAAGTCTTAGTAGTAAGGACAAAAAATTAAAACTAGTAACAAGTTTTTCTGATCAACATTTCACTTTCAATCTAGTTTTGGACCAACTTTTCTTCTCAGTGGCCCCAATTTTCTACAGTTCCCCTAAAAGCAACTGCATTAGGCCATACTACAGGCAAACGTAAGAGCACTAAGGTAACTTTACACACTTTCTCCAGTTCAAATACATCACTACATCTGCTCGTTGCGCTTTAAGTGACTTGCTTTTTGTGAGAATGAAACTTGGAAGTACAAATTATACCCCATCCTGGAATACTTTAACTTTATGAAGACGGTTCCTTTTTCCTGTAGATAGCAGAAAACCAAATTTTCCAGAAGACTAAACAGTTTTGTACCAAATAATGTATTATGTACTTGGACGCTAGATAACAAAGGAACGCATAATCAAGATCCAAAGGAAAAAAGCAACTCTCCTACTTCAAAATTCTAACTCAATTTGTAATTAAAATTATAAGTGACCTACAAGGAGTTTTCACCCATTTGACCTTGATATCTAACTGTCAATAGTACTATTATATAACATGCTACACGCACGTAATGACTGTAAAGTTATCCATTGTATTGATTACAAAACATCAAAGCATTATCAAGCTATCCAAATTACAAAAGATAAATGTAGACATCAAGAAAGAGACAACTGGCTATTATATAACACTTTTATCATCACTATTATTATAGCTATTAGCATGTTAAAACTGAGTCACATATCCAGTATATATGTATCAGTCACACACAAATGTACCCAACCTTAATAATGGTCTACTATCATACAAGTGCTTAAAACAGGAAGAAAAAAGGAAGGACAGATGACAATCTGGGTCATCACTGAAGCCTAAATCAACTGTTCTGCATGGCATTATTCATCCATACTAACTATAGTTTCCCATTCTCTGTAGCCCATAGGGAACACACTGTTTACATTTGGTTTTCTTTGCAACCATACAAACTAGAAAGGTTTGTTTAAATTAAAGCTTTGATTTTGTAACAAAGTTTTGTGGCCACAGGACTGCAAAATATACAGGATTCTGTTGCCTGGCTATGCACAAGGAAAAGATTCCAACTTTATTTTTGGACCCCAGTTTGCTATGTTGTACTCACAATTGTAAAAGCATTTCTATTTTTTTATTCAAATGAAAATCCAAGTTCAAATTACTTCTATTACATCATACTTGCAAGTTACATTTTAGACTAGATCCATAACAAACTTTTTTCTTAGCCTGTATGAACTATACAGTTCTCATTCCTTATTCTTCTCCTCCTCATCTACTTGGACATCAGATGAAATGTTGGTGGGCTCTTCTGGTTTGGTTTTTGGCTTTTTTGTTGTTTTGGGTTGTTTGTTTGTTTTTGTTTGTTTTTTGGTTGGTTGGTTTGGTTTGTTTGTTTGTTTTTTGGGGGGGGGGGGTTGTTTAGTTGGTTTTGTTGATTTGTTTGTTTGTTCAGTTGGTTGGGGTTGGTTTGTTTTTTGTTTTTATGGCTGTTTTTTGTGGGTAGTTTTTTTGGTTTTATTTGTTTTAAACACCAGAAATTTAACAGTGAAGAACAGGGCTGTCAAACTCATTTTCACTGGGGACCACATCAGCCTGGCAGTTGCCTTCAAAGAGCAAATTGTAATTTTAGGACTGTATAAATGTAACTACTCCGACGTTTATACAGTCCTAAAATTCATTCGGTCCTTTGAAGGCAACTGCCAGGCTGATGTGGCCCCTGGTGAAAAGGAGTTTGGCACTCCTGGTGTTGAATAAGATCCACATTTTGTCACAGGATCATGAAAAACATATTTACATCACCATCATAGATTTTAAGAACTATGTCAATACACTTTCAATGATGAACACTCAAACTTACCTACTACCATGAGAGTGAATTCAAATCCTCTCTTCACAGACTTCCGGTAAACTTGATTTGGAAGATTTGCAAACCCCACATATCCTTCAAGGTTCTTCTGTTGCTAAAGGAAGAGATATTAAGGGGGAAAAAAAAGTTCAAATAAAAGCATGTAACTACTTAACTTTGCTTGTATGCTTTATTAGTTATTAAAATGTTCACTTCATTTTCACATTTACAGAAAGGTGCTATCTACCCAACCTCTCAACAACATAAGCTGTCTACACCAAAGAGTGCAATGAATTGCAACAGTAAGTAGGAAAAATTGATTATTTTTTAATGGGATAGCCAAAGGACCGGTACAGAAAGTTAGCTACGCTGACATTATTTTGAGCAAGTAAAATTACCACATTATTTATGACAGTGCAAGAACAAGAGTGTACAAGAACAAACAGATTAAAATATAATCGAGTTTGTCCCAATGCCCATTTGAAACACGGGCAAGTAGCAACAGTGTACCTTTCCTATTACTCCTAAGAGTCACGGTGGTACTGACTCAATATTAGAGGAACTAAGTTGACACCCTCTCCTTCAAAGTAACACAACTGAAGAATTTTTTTTCTAATTATTTCATGGTAAATCTAGACCTACACTAAGGCAGCACGCATTGCAACATACCCTTCAGAAAGGGAAAACTTCAGTCACTTGGTACTTTGAAAAAGTTATTAAAAATATTGCCTATTACAAAAAGAGATGAGAATTCTGGATGTTCACCATTACTCCTTCTTACCACACGAATGAAAATATCAAAAGTGCCTAAAATACCTCTCCCTCTCTGTACTAGACCCTGCGATCCTCCAGCAATCAGCCATGATACTTTTAAACCATTCTTCTAGTAGAAACATAGAAATGTGTTTGTTGTCACAGCAGGGCTCAGGATCTTTTTATAAGACGAGACAATTTAGTTCTTTTACAGCGAATCTGAAAATATTTTTTAAGACAACCATCTAAATGCAACACAAGGTTCCATTTCTCATGAGGAATGACTTCAGCCTTCAAAACCATAGGCTTTACACGCATACAAAGTTGAGAGGACGTGGTCTGATACTACTTCCATTTCAGAGCTTAAAAGAGTTAGACACATCCACAGAGCTGAAGTGCTGTCTACAAGCTTGAACTCTCCTCCCTGAGATTATCTTCAAGAGGACAGAGGAATTATAAAAAACATAAGAAAAAAAATCTGGTCTACCACAGGCACTACTGCCTCAGAACTTCTTCGTATGGGATAGAGTACAGTTCATTTACATTTGATATTTGATTCCCTTACTTATTTGGATGTTTTTCTAAACACCGAATCGACAGAATAAATTTTTACAGCAGTAACGCCTAGAGTTAAAAAACAATTCTTAAGTTCTTTAAAAGTAAAGCAAACATTCCTCTCAAAAATATAAAAAATACTATCCCTTTTAAAACTTTAAATGCCAGAAAAACTAGCTTCTTTGCAATCCAACAGCACTAGTCAATGAACTGACACTCTGCTTTAAGTCACATAACTTATTTCTCCATTTGCCAAACAAACTATTTTTCTCACATAATGCCACACCCCTACAAAGATACACTGGTGACACCATCAAATTTAAATAAATCTGAAAAATCCAAACTTAGCAGGATTACTTTGAAACAACCGATTTAATCCTAGGGCAAATTATTACCAGTTCTCATTTAGTCACAATACACTGTATCAATTATCTTTCAAGTTTAAAAAAAGGGCAGTATCTTTGAACTCATTAACTCATACAAAATAAGAGAGTAACATCTAAGGACAGCCAGCTAAAACTAGGTGTTATGGCTTCAAGTTCAAATACACACAATACAACAAATGTTATTACTTCTCTGAATATAGGAATGTTTGCATTATGTCATCGAGAAACTATTTTTTCAAATGCTTTTGTTTCAATTCAGCCCTAGGTACAGCAATAGTCTCATCTAAAAGGTCTCAAAAGTTAAAAAAAATCAGCTGGAATTTAAAAATCAAAATATTGTTTTAATTTTCCAAACCATTACTACAACCACATGTGAGGAGTACAATTTAACACATTCCAAAACCCTGAGCAGGAGTCAATGCTCCAAAGGTATTACATGAAGAGTACTCTTTAAGACATTAAAGAGCTCGTTAACAGTGCAGGTCCTTAATAACTATTAAAAATATGCAACTGCCATTCACCTTAACAGATGTAAAATATCTAACCACAGTCTGACGCTCCTTATAGTTCTACTTGTCAGCCACCTGCATCTTAGTAGTCTACATACCTTTTAATGTCTACATACCTTTTAATGTACGTCACGCTTACCAGAAACAGCTCACCCCCTCATTCAATCTAAGTAAGAGTTCTTTTGCTTAAAAGAATAGGTTTAAATATAATTCTTGGTTTAAATTTATTTTCTTTCTCTTCCTTTCCTCTCCACATAGAGATGCACATTTAAGACAGCTTTACTACTAAGAACTTTAAGAATGCTCAGTATGAAATGCTAAAGAAGAATAGATGGCAACTTTCAGGTTGTTCGCTCTGTTAAGTGGGTCTATAGCATTTACATCCACAATTTTAGATAATGAAATATTAATGTTACTAACCAGAAAGATTTATGAAGTGTTACACTTGGTATAAATGCTGTATTTAATGTAAGCATTTATATTCCACAAGTCAAATGCCAGATTCACATCTGTGGTACACCAATACCAATTAAAACTGAAGATTTCAACGTACTTATTTTAAAAGGTTGCATTGTTTCATAATGTGCTACTTTTAAACAGACTGAAGCAAACTAGGAATTGAGGTTACTTAAATTCCTGCAACAGCTTTTAAAAGAAGTTCCTTATTTATTTTTTGTTGTTGTTGAAGCACTGACTTCCACTGCACTGATCATTGTGCCAGGTGAGATCTCATGTTTCTAACACTTACAATAGCTTCCCCTTAACTTCTATCCCTTCCTGGTTTTCAACCAGCTGCTACCTAAGCTCAGTTTCAGTCCACCTATTAAACCCCTAATGCTTCTTTTATTTCCACAATAGCTGTAATACATCTTTATTAGAGTAATACTTACAGCTACTTTGTAAACAACACATTTCCATCATTTCCAGGGTTGAAGGTATCAATAGAATACATCCAAAATAGTCCAGTAAAGTGACGAATTCGAACCATTGCAGAGATGAGACCACACAGGTGCAGCAGCATTCCAGACAAAGGAACGGGGGCGGTGTGAGGAGAGAAAGAAAAGGGGAAAAAAAAAAGTTAATTACATTTGACCAAAGTTACCCACAACACTTTTAACCTAGTATGCTTAGCATACAGTGTTTTATGAAACCTTCATCAGTTTGCTTTATACATACAACAGCTTCATTTCACAGTAATACACTACATGACCTCCACACTATTTAATGATCAATACAGGTAGATATTCGATTGTTCTTTTTATTCTATTCAGCATGCTTTTTGTTTACCATATGCTATCTGAACCTGTAATAGGTTCAAGGGCATTTATTTTCTCCACAGGTGCTCACCAGAACATGTAATCTCATTTCACCATGCTACTCCACAGTATTTTTATTCTAGAGTGGAAAAGATACAAAGATCAAAGCCATCACCATAGTCAATGTCTCTCAGGATTTTATATTTGTATGGCACTTCATACATTCAGGGAACAGTGTCAATTCACTTGATTTGCAATACTCAGCATTAGAGTATTGCTGCAAATTTGGGCATAACTTTGCTGAAAAGCCAGAAAATAAAGAAGAAATTAGGGGGCACAAGTTAAGCATCTGTTCAGCATCATCTAACTTTGGATTACAAGTGACTATGCCATTAAAGAACTATACTAGTTCTCCAACATGGCACTTAAAATACTTTAACCACAAACACATACCAAAAAGACCTTTTCTATTTCTGTTTTTCACTAAACATCTTCCTGTGCTTGAGTATTTCAAGACACCAACACACACACACACACACAAATCTCAATACCAAATCATAAGCCAGTAGTCAATGATGCTTCTAAGCCCTAACTTCCAATTTTTTATATCAATCCCATTCTCCCAGAGGTTCAAAGCCTATTTTTAGAAAATTTACACTGTGATGGAGACTACAGTTCAAAGTAGCACTGAAGTCCACTTCTCTTTTGCTAACTAACAGGACATGAGCCTTCTGTTCTTATGGTCCCCTGATATTCTGCCAGTGTCCAGAGCCATAACAATTCAACACGTTGGGTACATTGCAGCTGCACTCTTCAAGAGGACAAAAAAAGCAAAGCACTGCCAATTAGTTCCAGTCACTCTCTGTGCCCTGCAGAAAGGTGACACAAGACATTTCATGCAGCTTTAGTGAGGACAGATGCATATGCAGCAGAATTACAGCAAGCTGTAGAGACTGGAATACAACTAATACTGAAAATCCTATGGCAGTATGAATGCCCAAATGTTTTGATATCAACCACCTTAAGCACTACATTACTATCATTTATCACATTGCACATCACCGCTTTCAACTTTGAAACAAGGTAGTGTTGTGAAGCAGAGAGAACTTCTCCATCAGTTCACCAAGTACACAGTAGGGCCTGATTCTCTAATTGAAAATAGTATTATATTAAATAGCACGCTTTTAAAACCATTATGCTGCAAGAACCACCACATGGATCAGGCCAAAATTCCTGCCTTCAACAGTGCCCAAAACCATACATCTAAGCTAGCACATACAACTGAGTAAACAGTCAGCAGTATTTCTCTAAACACTTTTGTAGGCACCAAAATCTGCCTCTCAGGTATTTCATAAGATGGGGGAAAATTTTCCACTCAAATAGCACTTGATTGATTCCTCTTCCATGCACTTGTATGTTCATCTTAGCATCACACAACCAGAGCATCCACAAAAGTCCCTGTACCACGGGCTCCCTCTGATTTCCTGTACATTGTTAAAGGGAGGACTTTATCATTTCAAAATCACCACCTGTTAGCTTCATTGCTGCACAATACCGTCTGTGTTGGAAAAGAGCCTTAATAAACTAGTATAGTTCACTGAAAAGAAGCTGTTTCATGCCCCTAATCACCTGGGCTGCTCTGCCATAACACTTTTAGCCCTGTAGCTGTCCAGAGAGATCAGGGCGAGAGCTACATACAGTATCCAAGATGCAAAACAAGTCTCAGATCCACAGTCTGGTCATGTAGCATCTTGTTCTCTCTTCCTATCTTACTGATTCCCAACATGCCACTTGGTTTTCTGACTACTCCTGAGTACTGAGCTGATGATACTGTGAACTGTACACAGGCACAAGACTTTGCTCCTGAGCTTTAACAGATGTTCGCAGCTTATCACTGAGCGCATGAAAGCAATCCGCGTATATATCGCTTTACGTTCACCTAGGCTGCATTTTAGCTCTCACTTCATATAAGTTCTAACATTTTTAAGTTCTTGTAGTTGTCCATCATTTCGGCTCTTAGCAGGAATGAAGGCAAGCTACATAAGCAATTTTGGCCTTGGCTGACTTTTGATGTGTACACTCTGTGCATTCAATGTTACTTTAATTTAGGTTTCCCTCAAGCAAAATGTCAAAGCCCACATTAGGCAGCTGCAGAGATGGTGGTTTTAGATCCATCATCTGAATTGATGGACTAATAGCCAGAAGCAGGCTGCTGCAACTATGCAAATCAGCAAAAAGAGAGAAAGGAGGCACCATTGGTGGCTTTCCAGGGAGTTTTCAGGAAAAACACTGTCAACCAAAAAGTCTTTTCCTTGTTTTCTATTAAGTCTATTACGTTTGTTATTGCCCAGGCACCAAAATTTACATCTCCCTTTTATTCTGTGCTGCGTCCAGAAACAACTCAAAATTCATTCTTCAGGTAATACCATCTGGGCCAAAAGGTGACAGTTTCTGGCATAAGGACCATTGTCTGACAAAACACCATACCTTAACCCTCTCAGCAAGAGGGGATGCAAACCCAAGGCGAGGCAAAGCCATTTTTTACCTCTACTACTTGGAATTTGAGAGCTCAGCTCACACTCTACAGGGCTAAGTGCAACTTCTGTGCACTGGTAGTAACCGTCAGACTGCTAAGTGATGTTATAAAAAGTGATGTTATAAAAACTCTTCAAGGACTTATGACTTAGCTAAACTAGCAGCAAATACTAATGAGGACAGCTGGAGAGAGGAAAAAAAAGACCAAACAGAAAAGCAGTCTGACATCAGGGGAGTCACTGAACTTCCAAATTGAAGTTCATTTTGGAGTTTCTCAATCAAACTTACTCTAAAAGAAGGACACGCAATACGTTTTTTCCCCAGTGTTGTAGGACATTGTTTTTTAAACCTCCAGAATCATCACAGGAAACCTAAGAATTGTTGAAATCTGACCACAACTATAAGAAACATAAAAGTCTTAGAAAGGGCACAGACACCCATTGCACTAGGCATCTTTTCAGAACATTTGGCTAATTTTTCATACTCTTTAGCCACAGTATTTCTACCAACTTGCTACGAGTAAGATCAGTTTGACAGAGTTTGTAGTTTTACACAGAAAGACTAGTCTATAAAACACTGTGTACTTATATTTCCTCCAAAGTACCTGACATGGTCACCTTGTATTTTCTTCTTTCTACCAGTGCTAGCTGTTTGAAGACTCCACATAAGTAACTAGAAGTCTCCAAATCTGCAAGAAGACAAGGGATCTACCTTACCATCATCTTCAAAATCCCTATAAACTTTCTACAGTTTAACAAAATC
Source organism: Columba livia (assembly GCF_036013475.1). Lineage (NCBI taxonomy): Eukaryota > Metazoa > Chordata > Aves > Columbiformes > Columbidae > Columba > Columba livia. The sequence goes on along the minus strand of NC_088603.1, from coordinate 50,378,975 downwards.
TGCTTTTTTTTTTTTTCCAATTTTCAATACAGAGGCAATACATAAAAGATCCAGCTAATACATATCCCCATCTTGTCCTGTCACATTCCAGAGGCAGACAGCAACTGCACATCTTGTAACTGACAGGTTTCGTTACCACATTTTTAAAATAGGAGGTTTAGGTAGCAGTATTTAATGTGGCAATGCTTCTATAAGCCCTGAGCACTCATTAATAGATTAACATATCCACGTTTAAGAAAAATAAAACCTGAATTTTAGAAGTATGGAAATAACAATACAAGAGGGGGAAATTCATTAGCTCTATCTGTGAAGTTAAACTTATGCTGAACATCTACAAACACGTTTCTCCTTTCAATATTTAAAATAAAACATCTTTCAAGTCAATAAGATCTGCTATAATCTGCATGGTAGAAGTCTACTACTGATGGAAAGGAAATCTGCACTTTTATTTCCTCAAACAGGCATCAATTGCAGGCAGTACCTGTTAAACGCTTCTTTTACAATAAGACAACTCTGCTTCCAAGTGTGAACCTAGGGTCTTGACCTACATCATAAAAAATTAAAATGATCCTCAAAAAGAAGCCCACAAAATATTTTTTTTAATGTGTAACCATGATTAAGAAATATCTTTCAGTGTCCAGGAGCAAGTTGACCAAGTCAATAATGGATAACTTCGCTGATCCAGTGAACACACTTTCAATACCACTGTTCCTCTAAATCTCACCACGCATAGTGAGTTACTATAGGTGAAGAGTGGGTTTTAAACTCTCTTTTCCTATGGCAGACACTATTATCTGTTTTATTAACAGATACTATAGAAACATGTGTGATGTTCAAGAGGAAAAGGATTCTGCACTGTTGAAAAATCAGAAAGAGCAGACAGCACAGTCCCTCTGATGATTTACAGGCAGAAAGAAAGCAGAAAACTCTGAACAAAAACAAAGTGGATGTAGCAGGCACACTACTAAATCTTATATATTTGGAAAAAAAATAAATAAGGCAACCTTCAGAGCCATTATAGAGTACACAAGGGCACACCTGGGCAAACTGTGCAGATCACAGCAGCTACAGGGAACACAGCCAGTGCTGCAGTTCACACAGTGGCAAAGAAGTGCAAAAAAGCAGACAACTATGGGAAAATTAAGGCAGTTAACTAGAAAAAAACCAAAACCAATTATAGATAGAAGGGGGAGAGAGGAAGGGAAAAAAAAAAAAAAACACACACACCACCAAAACCACCACACCAAACAAAACCAAAAAGCACAAACAAACCGCATCAGGCTGTTCAACTACTAAAGCAAGCCTGTATAACTACAGCACAAAATATTAGATGACTCTACAAAACATTCAGGCCAGCCACACATAGGGACAGTTTTTATGTAACAGTTCATCCTCCACCAGAATTAGCTAGACAACAAATTCCTTGAAGAAAAAGTAAACCTTTTTTGTGCACTTTAAATATAATTTAAAAGTACAATAATACAATTTTAAAGCTTCTTGTTCTTTTCGTGCATTTTCCCCTTTATTCTGGCTTTTTAAAAAGCCTTGCAGAAAGCAGCATGCAAACCACCATCACGTAACAACTTGCGTCTAACTGAAATAACCAACTCAAAATCAAATTTGACAGTAAAGTGACCGATTATCTTCCACTCCATAAAGCAGAGGTCAAAATGACTACAGTAAGAAATGGCACAGGAGACAGGAAAGCTTACAGAAAGAGGTCACCAAAACGGGAAACAGGGAACTAGTGTCAGAAACAGCAGCAGGTCAAGCACCAACCACACATCACTTGGTGTGTCTATCACCACTTTTAACCTTCCTTCCTAACTCTTCCTCCTCAGATTTGCTATCCATGAATGTTTATTGTAATACAAATGCTGAGCCAAGGGTTGAAGATAAAAGATGCAAAGGAAAAATGTTCTGAAAAACACTATGAAAGATTCCTGGATACAAAACTTCCAATGTAAAAAAAACCCTCAAAACAACCACCACCACACACACAAAAAACCACCACAACACACTAACAACAAAAAAAATAAAAAGGTATATTACTCCATTCCATATTTAGCACTTCTCTCGTCTATTTAGTTTGTTCAAGTTTCCCAAAGAGATGCAAATAGAAGGTTTTTAAAATATTTTTAAAATACATATATTTAAAAGGAAATTTAAAAACAAGCTGGTGGGAACTTCCAGGCAGTTTTATCTCACACTACTTTCACCTCCTGGGAAGTCAACTAAACCATGGGTTTGGAAAGAGCAGTTTTTAAAAACACAAATTTTCCATAAAGCAGGTTAGTACCTCAACCTGAAGACCATTTCAAGAGTCTTACTTCACACTGGAAACACAGTGGAAAGAAGGAACAAAGCATAGCAGGTATTAAGAAACACATTAAAGTATCATGCTGTAATGTATCACTTAGCTTCTTTGACATTTCCTTTCAATCTAAGTTACTGCTCAGCATTTTTCAGTTCCTTCAGGTTCACCTCAACATTGCATTTTCCTTCAAAACTCGCATACAGGTTGGTGAGTTAAGACAAAACCTCAGCAGGTGGTGATAAGTTATGGTTTATAGGTATTAAAAAACAAAACAAACAAAAGGAGAAAAAAATACAAACATGCAAAACAACAACTAAATACATATAAAAAAAAAAAAAACCCTAATTCGCTCCCTCTCCCACCCCGAATTTCTAGGTGAAACAACTGCACCTTATACCTGCGCAATCACAGGAGTGAATTTTTGGGAAAGAAGAGGGATTGCTGCAATGCCACTGGCAGTATTTCAACCCAGGGACTCAGAAAGAGGCACTGGCAGGTGTGCGCTCTGCGCTACCTTCTGTTCTACGCCTTGAAATACTGTCCCCAGCAGTCTGTCCCATCCTCCTCACCAAGCAGCCATAAGGATGGCAATACAAGAACCCGTACTGTTACATTTCCAGCCTCAAGGGCAACTATCAGATCTAGCAAAATCTCTTGAACATGTAGGTGCAGAAATGCTAATGAGAGGTGAATCATTCACACAGAAATAGCCAACGTATGTTCAACATACTCGAAGTGTGTTGCCCTTAAAGTCATGAGAGAAATTTCAGTATTTCATCTCTGGTGGTTCTGTTAACATGAGGAATCTCCATTTAAAGTAACTGGGGTAAAGGGCTCTTACCACACCTTTCTATATGGTGGAGGCAACTCATTCCCAATGGAAGCCATCTGTACAGACAGTTTTTCTGTATATTCTCTTGTTTTCCTATACTAGTTTCTATGCTGAACACCTCAAGCTCTGACTTCTAGAAGCCTTCAGAAGTCCTGCAGTTTTCACCAAGAAAGACATTTGAAGCTAAAATTTTCTAAGACATACGTCGCTGTCACTTGTCTGCTACAGCACAAAAATACAATAAATCTTAAACTAGCACCCCAGAATAGTGAAACCCAAGTGCTTCTGAAAGCACCAATTCTTCTGTCTCAGACAAGCAATTTTTCTGGAAAAATTAAAATATATCTTGAGACTCATTGTTAACAAGCTGTTATCAACTAATCATTTAAAACACATTTTTATGAAAAAAAAAAAATCATAGTGGTAGTTGGAAGTTACTGTATTTTTATATCACTTGAAGCAGGCTACATATTTTTCCACAGCATTTACTTGCCCCCACAACAGACTATTTTAATAACACAAAAAGACAGAAGTTACATTTTAATTATAAACTGAATTTTCAAGAGAGTCTGAAATCACATTTATTTTTATGTTTCAATACTTCTACTACAAGGTTCAAACACAACCAAGAGAGGTGCTTAAGGATATTATTAAGTTACTAATACTTAAGAGGATTTTACGTTTTAAGTATTTCCACACTGTCTGAGGAGTTCTGTATTTAAAATATAAAGAACTCTAATGAGACCAAGAAAAAAAAAGACGCAGGTGCTATTTTAAAGAATTATGCCAACTAAAAAAATCTCTCCACATGTTAAACTTAGATGTTTTGAAACACAGCTGGCTGGCTGCATTGTTTTTAATTGTCTTTATTTTTAAGCTAGAGAGATGCCACAAAAAGATAGCTCCCATTATAATTACTGTATAAGGAAGATAGTAAGTAAAACTTAAGATTGTGTCCCTGCGGGTTGCAATGGCAACTGATACAAAGGAATGGTCCATACTGATAACACAATGTATCATCCAGGTTTAATATTAAGACTATTACAATATATAACCGGTGTTATTACCACTCATCTGTAGCATAAGTTGGCAGTTAGAAAACTCAAGTTTTTATTTCATTTATTCCATGTCAAGGAATTAATTTTTAACTTGGCATTAACTGCATACGTTTTCCAAAGAGGAAGGCAACCCACTTGAGAGCATCCAGAACACCAGTGCTCTAATTGCCTTGGGTGACAAAACTAACAACTGAGAGGACTGAAGCCACAGCTTGAAAGCAAACCACCCTGGTGATGAACAGCACCAAATCTGTTCATTTCTCAGCTCCAAAGCACTGTTGTTTTTGGCATTCATAACAAAGCCGGCTGTGAAGAGCAGGCGTTAAGTGGTCCAACGTGTACACCAGCAGAGCAGCCATCCTGCGTGATCGGCCACGCAAAATTTCCGAGCAGGAGTTAACTCCTCTCCATACCTGCCTGCCACACCAGGGTACTTTATGGTCGAGATTTGCAAGTTGAAACAATTCAAAAGAACAAGAAATCCAGAATAATTTTTGCTACCCACAGCAACAAAGACTTAAACATACCTTTAGCTAAGGGGATACTGGCTGTCTTACAGGCATATTGCTAGGCAAGAAGCCAGAGACACAAAGCAAGGGCCAAGTGAAATTCATTTAGTGACCAGGTTAGAGGTCATCCATTGAGCATATATTTGGAGAAGCTGTGTCTTAATCACTTTCAAAGTCTTCTCCAAAATCAATGCTTGCATATGTCTGGACAAGCAAGATGTCAATGTCCCTTCATTACTAAGGTATTAACACTCAAAGTAACTTCACTTGGTCTGCATAAAACACTTAGTACTATATAACTTTGAAGTCACCTGCTGAAAATTTCAACTATTTAAGGATTCAGAACACAACAAATCTTAAAGACCTTTTACAGAGGCTCTGTTAAACATACAAAAAAACACCAACCAGCTCAAAAATAACTTGCTTATTAAATTTGAAACTGCTGATAAGGAAAAACTCCCCTGCTGAAATTCCCAGCTTTCCTTGCAATTTTTTATAGGATGGGGGCTCATCACCCCTACCTTCTCCTCCTTTCAAGCAACTAGTCTTTAGCACTGTCTTGAACTTGTAACATTAAGACATTTTCCTTTCAACTGATTAAAAAGATTCCTTTTATTCACAATCCACAACCATGTCCTCTAGTTTTTGCCCCAGTCTCTTCAAGGTCTTACGCTCCAGTGCTTCAGTCTGTTGCTTACAAACCACAGGTTCTTTCCACTGCTCTGAAAACTTAGAGGTTTCCAGATGCCCACAGAATCACAAATAAGAGCACTGAAGGTCAATATTTGGCACAGCTAAACAGTAGGAGATAACCCTGAGCTTCAGTAACTAATACTGCAGCAGTCTGCAGACTATTCTCCTCTCTAAGTTCTCCCTCAACTAAGTGCTAAAAATATAAAGAGCACAGAAGGCAGCAACAGGACGGCTCCCCTTTACCCAGCAGCAAGTGATTACTCAGACCTTGATTTCGCACCATCTGGCAAAGCCTCCCAAGAGGAAACTAATTTAATCTTGAATCTCTTGGTTTGTTAGTACACCTTTACTAACCACAATTAGGAAGAATTTGTTTCCAGAAGCAGGGGTGGAGGGGAGAAATAAGATGGGTTTCTTGGCTGCCTTCTACTTGGGAAACTCTCACTGTCTCAAACTTGAAACTGTTCAATTACATGTAAGGCAGCATCTGGAACTCAGATTTTGAGTCATGTACTCCAAGTTTAGCATTCTTGTTTTAAAAAGCTACAAAGAGTATTGGTAAGATTGCACAGCCAGAAATGTCTTCGCTGTCAGAAAGCTGCCAGAAAAATTACATTTCTCCAGCAACAGCTTTTAATGCTCCACAACTGCCTTTTTTTTTTTTCTTTTGACAAGTCAGCTAAAGCTGGTATCTCAACTTACTTAAGATATCATCACAGTTAGGAGCTGGTCTGGACCACAAGACCCTCTGCACTGCCAGATTTCTGCAACCATCATTAGTCAGGGCTTTAGTTTTGCACATCACTCAAAAAAGCCCTAATGCTAATATTAGTATTACCATGAACACCTCTGGTAATGATGCAACAGCAGATAATAAAAAAGCAACTCACCTCACCCATTCAGTTCTCAAGGAGTAAATGATAGTGGCTGAAACAAGGGCCATTAAACTTTGCCCAGTTGTTTATCTTGAGCTAAGTCACCACCAGCTCAGCACTGAGGGGAGAACACTACCTTCTCAACCACCAGCATTCATTCCTCCAGCAGAATGGCGCTTTCCTCTTCGCCTATCTTAACCACCGGTAGGGTGGAAATAAGCAAGTTGTGCAACTAGATCAACTACCATGTATCTTTTCTGCCTTGGGCACACCTACCACAATCTTCAGCCTAAGCTAAAGAGTCATTGTTAGGGTAGGAAGAGCAAATCAACCTTGCTTGTTTTTGCAGCAGTGCCATGTTACACCAGTCTAAAACAGGCACTAAACCAGGACTGCACACACCTGTCTACTGCTAAAATGGTCTGCTGAAGCTCCATATCTTACCTAAACCACAACTGATGTTTTATTTTTCATGGCAACACTTCCATGATCCCGTAATACAAAAGCTTCATGGAGCTCAACTCAAAGAAAAATAATCTTGAGAAAGAAAAACCAGGCAGCTCCTGCGAGTTGAGCTCCATGAACTGACTCACTGTCAGGTCAAAGAGGTACAGCTGCAAGGACAGTGAGAGCAGCAGAATCGCCTCATTTCAAGCAGCTGGCAAACAGATTCACCCAAAAACTGTACCATCTGGGGTGAGCTTAGGCTTCCCTCACATCCCAGTTCTATTAACTATACAGCCAAAGAACAACCCAGATTAGCTCGCATATCCAGCTGAAAACTGCTCTACCCTAAGGTTAACTTTTTGTTACATCAGCAAGCTCATCTAATCATTCCAATGTATAAACACTAGAGGTAACACAACAGCGAAAAAACACACCATCAAGACAGTATTTTTCAGCTGCAGTCCAGCTACCAGCAAAAGCTATGAAATTGCATGATATGGTTCTTAAGAAAGAACAAAGAGGCTAGCAGAGGACACTGTTTGAAAATTCTGCTGGGCACACTAAAACTTCCTGCAAACTGTGAAAGAATTACACATAAGATTCAAACTCTCCAACTGGCCAACACTGGCAAAGCTTTGATTAGAGTTTCATGTTGACATTAACTTAAGCATTCTTGGCAATTTTGACCATCTCAGTAGGTCAAATTTCATTTTAAGTTCAACTTGGATCATAGTCTTTTAATGTATGAGACACAAAAATAGGTAATCTTTCATACACTATTCTTCCATTAACATCTACCCACAAAACAGCAACTATTGGCACCAGAACCAACATTCATGACATCTTGCATTTTTTTTCAGCACCAACTGCAATAACCTGCAATGCTTTTTTCAGACAAATGTCACAACAGAAATTCTGCCATCAATGACTTCTGCAGCCTTTCTGAAAGGTCTCTTTGTAATAATGCTACTGTATGGTAGACTGATTTCTACATATAATAAGACTATATTTATGGGAATTTTATAAACTGCTACTTTGTAGTTTAACACTCGCCAGCGTTGAGGATGCCTTATATACCTAGTTTGCATTTCTCTTTTTCTGGCCACTGTTCCTGTCATGTTTTACCCCAAAGCACTGGAAAAAGCTTAGTATGTGATATTATCTCCTTTGAGAACACGCTTCTAAGAGCACTGTCACCCCTTGGTCTTTTTTGTGGTCAAATGAAAGATGAGTCTAAAGTAATTATTTTTTTATTATTTCTTCAGGTCTTGCATCTTTTGCATGATGCAATCTTTCCATTTAAAAAGCTCTGTTTTAAAAACGCTGACAACAAAACTAGGTGCTGTATCTTAATATCGATCCCTCTGAAGCTACAATTGGTCAAAGGAGGGAGAAATGCTCCCTGAGGTTTTAATCAATCCTCTCCCTGCTTGTAAGTCCTAACTTCTTCATTGTTCAGGGTAAGAAAATACAACCAAACCAAAAGCACACAACCATTAAGTGTAAAAGAGGAAAGAAACAAACAAAAAAAGAAACTGAAAGACCTACATCTTGAGACATGATCTTCAACGTTGACCAAAAATAAATATAAATCTTCTGTGCTACTAAGAAATCATCCAGTTCTATTTTAGTTGCTTAAGTGCTTCTGAGCGTAACACCCATAGCGTTATTGTTCTGTAATACTACTTCCAAAATTATTTGCAAATGCATTCCGAACTACCATTGCGTGAAATGACAGAAATCTGGCATGAAAACGGCCACACAAAGAGCTATTTGAAGATGAGATACAGAGCTAGAACCACCGAGGAAAGGACTCCCCGTAGGTGGCTTTAAGAAGCGCTGCTGGGCAGCGTACCGCTCTGCGCACAGGCACTGAAGTCAGTGTGCAACCAGTGGGTTTCTGTAAGGCACACTCAGAAGCTGGAACAGCGCTGATGCACAAAAAGCAAAAGTAAGATGAAGTGGCTTTTGCAGGAAGGAAGTCCAGGATGCAAATCAGAACAAGGTATAGCCAGGCATGTTTTACATACCTCTAGCCCGAGCTCTGGCAAAAAGAAAGCGGATACATATTATCTTCTGAAGTGCTTATGAGCCTGCTGGTTACTTTTCAATTTTTTAATGTAACACAAAGAATGTTGTAACTTACAGTAGCTTCACAGCCATGCTTATGCAATGCAGCAAATACCTGGTTTTGCAGGGCAGTTTCACTAAACTAAAGCAGAAGGCAAAACTACAAGTTATGTAAGTAAATACTGATTTGATTCTTTCCCATTAAAAAAAAAAAGTAACTACACAAATAGAGAAGAGCTACCTGATGACATTACAGAGCTATCACAACACCACCATTAAACCAGGGCTGGAAAAAAAAATCCAATTTGATTCACCCCTGACATATGTGAAACTCACCCTGGCAAGGTGAACAGGAAGTCATTGGTTTCTGTGAGCCGAGTTTCTGGTCCTCGCAGTTGAGAAATGTCCCTGCCTCACCTATGCCACCATCCCCGCCTCTGTAAGACATCTATTCTATAAACATCAGTTCAAGGCATTCAAAACCCTCCCAGGGAATAGTTTGTGTCCGCCTACAGTTTAACACTACCCCAAATTTGAATTACTAATTTAAACGAGACTTAACTAAACTACTTAAATGGTGACTAAATGCCATTCTAATTACAGAGAACACATTGCAATTAACCAGCTTATTTCAGGAGCTAGAGTACCAACTTACAGAAAACAGAACATCGCTCATACATACACATCTCTGGTCTAGACAGGATAAGTGAATAGTCTGGCAATAAATTATAACTAAAAATGTATGTCACACTACAGTTCTGAATAGAAATCTCTCTCCTACACCTTCTGCAAGGCAAATTTTCCTTCAATGACTTGGTGTTTAAAGTGGAGTTTTGAATCTGTAGCCAATGTGTTTTATAACTATTTGTTGTCTTAATGGGTATTTTAAGATACCACCACAGTAGCACTGAGTTAGGCTACTAGAACTGAAGAAACCAAAGTACAAGAAGTAGGAGCCTGACCCATGGAAGAGAGAAATGAAAGTACCACTAAGTTGCCAGCCAGTTAAAGAAAAAAAAGAAGAGATACCTACTGTGCAGGTTTAAACATTTTTGTGCAAAAAGAAAGCAAAATCTATTGTATTTTAAACTTACAAAGATGACAAATCTCATTCTTTATTTCTACATAAGATAAACAACTGAGTATTCATCCCTATATACACAAACACACATTTGTTTGTCACACTGAGTATACACCAGAAGCATCATTTTAACTAAGACTAACCGCTTGTCCTTGTGGGTAAACTGAAGGAAATGCTGTGAGTTATTATCAGCACAGACTGATACACACAGTCCTGGGTGCATTTGCCTTCAATTTCAGAATGACTAAGTAGCAGCCCGTTCTCCCACAGTAGCAAATGCAGAACAGGTGATGTGCTTGTATTTCAATTCAGGTTTCACTACAGGCAAGGCAGTAATTGGCCTTTACAGTAATGGCTTTTTGAAACCTGCTCTCCCAAGTAAAATTCCTATTTATTGTTTTTCATTATTCACATGTCAACTGAAAACAAACAAACAAAAAAAAAAAAAAACAACAAAAAACACCAAACCAAAACAAAACCACACGCAGTCACCTGATGCCAGAACAAAGTAATGCTCTTCCATTCACAAATCACCAGGTAAAGGTGATAGTAATCTCATGGAGCACACAAGACACAAACATTACAAACTAAGCAGGTATTAAATGAATGATGTTAAAAAGATACAAAAATACATCTTCCTCAATGTTTTAACAGGCAAGAACTTTAAAATATATGTAGAATTATCAAGGCGAAATGCTTTACAATACTAGTTTGATATCTCAGCGGAAGCTCTAGTCAGAAATTGAGTTACCGCTTAGCACCAAAAAGCTACTACTATGAAAAACCTCTTGCATAAGAAGGTATGTTCTACCTTTTCGCTGAGATAGAGCAGTGGCCCATCTAACTTTCAAGGGAGCTGAGCCTGCATATTCATACGAGCTGACTTTTTTTGGTCCCAATATTAATATTGATAAGTATTTCGACATATGGAAGAATTTTTTTCTTTGAACATAACCTAAAGCCACTGTCAGAGGGAGATTCTTATGGCCAAGAAAAAACAAACCAGTGAATGGGCACTTCTGACAGCCTTCTGTTCACTGATTTTTCATCTGCAGGAGGCGGCACACAAACTGCACACAGAAGATTCTTGAACGTTGTCTCTCACAGAACTATGCTGGTACATAACTGGTACAGCATGAAGTCAGCAACTTCACGCTAAAATCAGTTTAGCTGCTTTTCTTTAAGTTGCCCGTTAAAAATCTTTGTACATAGCCACGCCTTTTCCTAGCCACCCTCAAGAAACACGAAGCAACCCTCCAATTTATTTTGCAGGGCTGGTTGGCAAAACGAGGGGATCACGCAGGAACGGCCCATAAAGCATTCCATACAGATTTCCGCGGGAGCTGCTAGTAAATTATAATTTTTAGGGTTTGTTTGGGTTTGTTTGTTTGTTTGCTTCCCGTTTTGTTTCGAAAACGACCGGCCGAAGCCCTGGCTGGCCGAGGGGCTGGCCGGGCCGGCGAGGGCTGCGCGGGCGGGTGCGGAGCGGACGCCGCCAGCAAATGAAAGCCAGACGCGAGCGGCATAAAGCCCTCCAAAAAAAGGCCTTAAGAAAACAATAAATAAATTCAAAAGGCTCCAGAGGCGGGTAGGCGGCTGGCGGGCAAGCACGCCGCGGTGCCTTCGGCTCTCTCCCGCTGCCACACACGCACCCACCCGCGCACAGGCGCCCCCTTCCTCCTCCTCCCCTCGGCGCCGTGATTTCGGTCCCACCCGCTCCTCTCCCGCATATTTGAAGGCTGCTTTAATTCCTGCAGCAAATTCCTCCCTCCCAAATTTGGGCGCAAAAGGAGAAAAGAGGAGGAGGGACAGAGGTGGGGGGAAGGAGGGGAAGGGGAGAAAAGCGAGGGAGAAGAAATATCTCCGGCATTCTCGCCGCCTGGCTCCTCAGCTCGGCGCAGGCATTCTACAATTTCGGCGAGGCAGGAAGTGACTGCGGGGGGGGGGGGGAAGGCGGCGGCGGGGGGGCTGCAGCCGCATCTGAGGAGGAGGAAGGCGGGGGGCAGCGAGAGGGACGGGGGGCCCCGCGGCGGGGCCGCCGCTCGGCAGCCGGTCCCCACCACCGGGATGGAAGGTCGCGGCGGTGCCCGCTGTCCCGTCGCCCCCCCCCCCCAGCCCACCCATCATGGAGACCCCGCGGCCGCAGCCTCCCTCCCGCCTCGGACTGTCACGGCCCTCCCGCGCCTCGGCCCCGGGTTGGAGACTCACCCATGGCGCTGGCGGGCGGCGGTGCTGTCGCTGCCGCTGCTGACGCTAGGCTCCGGCTGGCTGCCGCTCCGTCCCTCCCGCCCTCCTTCAGCCGCGGCGGCAGGAGCAGCAGCGAGCGGGCCGCCCCCTCCTCCCTGCGCGCCTCCCGACAGCCAACCCGGCGGCCGCCGCGGCGATTCTCAAACGCCCCCCACGCCGATTCCGCCGAGGGGCCACGGCCCTTCCGCACAGCGCCTACGCGCGCCCGCTCTGGCGGCCAGACGGACTTAGCGGCTCGGCTCCGCTCCTCTCGCCGCCGCCCGCTGCTCCTCCTTCTCCCTCGCCGCCTCCGCCCCGCTCCTCACACGCTGTCTCGCTCCTGCCCGCCTCCCCGAGCACGCAGCGGGCGGCTTCCGGCTCGGCCCCTCCGCTCGGCGTGAGGCTCCACCGCGATGCCCACGTCCCTGCCCCCGCCCCGCTCGCAGCCCGGGAGCTGACTGTTACTTCCTCCCGCTCCGTGTCAGAGAAAAAAGGGGCCGCTCAGCGGCCATTTTGAAACCGGGCACGCTCCGGAGCGCGAAAGCCCCACGGCGGCCGCGGGGCTTTGCCCGATACAAAGATGTCGGCCGGCTGTGACAGACCGGGTGAGGCGGTTACAACGCTCACTCCGTTCTCTCGGGCGATTCTTGGAGCGTCGCTAGTCCGTATGGGCCTTGCGGATCTCAGTGAGCGCTGCGGCGCCTTACGCTCCCTCCGCCCGCCCGCTCACGCCGTTGGCGTGCGGGAGGCCGGCAGGAAAGCGGGGAGCCCAGCGACAGCCCCTGGGCTGTCTTTAGGCTGGGGGCGCTGGGCCGAGGGCCCGCCAGCTGCCCTTAGCTCCGGGGAGGATGCAGCACCGGGGCGGGCAGTCACGGCGTCCCTTTTGCTCCTCCGCCCGGTTGAGAGGGTTCCCCCCACCGCTGCTCCGGCGTGTCCGCCCCTGAATGAGGCGCTTGGGTTCCATTCATAACCTCATTCACAGAGCCGCCGCCCAGGCGGCCCGGAGCCGCTCCCCGCCGCGGCTGCGGGCCTCGGCGGCCAAGACGCCGGGCTGCGCCCGCTGAGGCGCGGGGGACCGGGCCCTTCTCCCCGCGGACACCGGGGGCTTTGGGGCCGGCCCTCCCTGGCAGGTGTGGGCTCTGCCGGGCGGTGAAGGTGCTGCCGGGCTGATGGTTTTCTTCACTGTCAGGCCCGCACATGGGCGCGAAGCCGGGCCTTTCTTGCCATCAGCGAGTGATAACGTGGTGCCCACGTCCCCCATAATGAATGAGAACTCATTTAAACACAAAATACAACTTGAACGCAGCTGTTGGGAGGCACCAGACACAATCCCAGGAGGCTAAGGAGGTGCTGATGCACCCTGGGAGTTAGGCAGACAAGTCCTACCACTTGGTCTGGTCTGGCACGTCCCCGAGACCCTGAATTGGCTCTTCTGAAATGGTACAAGTCGGGGTGAACATCTGCTGCAGTAAATAAGTGACACTGGAAAAAATATGTACTCCAAGAGAAGCAGAAAAAATGACTTTTGCCTTTCCTATTCCAATACAGTTCTTAATGTTATATTTCCTTTTTGAGTTTGGGACAGATATCTTTGGAGTCTTTTTAAACTCTGGGATATTTTATGCCCAAACTGAAATACTGGAGACCTGTATTTATGACGTGTGATTTGAAACCTAGCATGCTTTAATTTGTGTTAAGGATTTCTGGGCATGGTCCATTCCTTGCCTTTTCTTTCACGCAAACCGCAGTAGACTTCTCTAGTAGGGAAAGGTATTTGGCAAAAAGGGAAAAATACATAAACTTATTGTTCCTACGATGTAATTTGTTTCTGCGGTTATTAAGAGTACATTTTAAGAGCATGCTTTGGTACTAGAAGGATTAAAATAACAATTTTCATTTCAGCAGCAAAAGGGAAACTTTCAATAATGCAGGGTTTCTGTCGCTAGAGTCATAACAAGGGAGACAGGAACAACTGTGAAGACACTAAGATTGTCCTTGCTTATCACCAATTGCCATCCAGTTCTTTCTTGTCTAATGTCTGACTTTCCTTTTTTGGGCACATTTGATAAACAAATCTTTTCTGCGACAACAAGGAAAACTCATCATCTTTTCAGAAAGGTATGTGGCCCTGCACAATGTGGTTCAGTACTGCTTAAGAACTGGAAGTGTTACAATATACTGTGGTTCTTGGATGCCCAGGGGAAAGAGATTTTTATTATTGTTGGTCACAGGGCTGCCAAATGTTATCTCATAAATCCTTGTCTTTCACAATGGATGAGGTAAAAAAGAACCTTTTTTTCATTCTGTTTGGTTTAGGTGGTAATGTCCATGGCAAGGAGATATAGCTATATTGCATTCGTGGTTATTTAAATACCAAAAAGAGACATTTTGCGCCACAGAAGTTCTTCACTGAATACAAAATATGGTCTCTGCAGCTGTCCCATAAAAGTACATTGTGGGAAAACAAACAATATGTATAATACTTGTTTTCTGTCGTGTAGTAAGGGCTTCAAATTGCTCAAAAACATTTTTCTTGGTTTTCAGATATGCAATGTTGAGAAAATAGTGTGCAACTGCTGTGGATATCTTCAAAAAGGCTTTTTAAGTGATTTTCTTTTAAGCAAGACATTACTTTGTGGATTGATCACTGGAAAAACAAAAGTGAGCTTGCACCTTTGAAATCTACTGTTAAACTGGCACAGGTTTAATGAGGAAACAAGATGCAAGCCAGTGGGTTTTATTTGAGGTTAATGTCCCATTTTTCTGTGTTGTGAATAGTTCTGGAGGGGGGGAGGTCTCTTTTCATACGGTAATTTACAGGGTTAGGAAGATTTTGCAAAATTGTGTTCATTTTGAGAAGAAATAAAGCAAATGCAAATGGGTCCCTGAGGCTGGAAGAATACTGTGTTCTGTGTACAATATAATAAATCCAAACTTTTCCATTCCTGTAGTGATCTGCTGTTCTTCCTTCAAAAGGAAAAGACTTCACTAAATCTGTCACTAAACTTTAAAAGACTGAACTCAGCAACTAAATGTCAAGACTCTTTGGTTTCTATTTACTTGATTCATTTGAAAGGAGATTCAGTTTTGTGACTGCTTTTTCTGAAATTAATAAAAAGCTTTGCAAACCTCAATGTGAAACTCTTACCTGCCATAAGTCAGAACCCATCAGTGTCCTTCTTGTCTTCAGATACAGAAACAAAACCCACTCACCTTATTTACAAAACCTGCTGACTAGGGTTGCCGCCAAGTTGGTTCCCAACCAGCCTAGCCTGTTTCAGTGTCTTCTTGCCAGTGAGACATAGGAAGACTATTTTATTTGTTGTGTTTAGATTTTTTTTTAATGCAAGCAGGTGTGACTCATTAGGTGAATATGCACATAGTATTAGCTCCAGCATGGGATGTGGTGGAATTACTGTGCTTATACCCTGTTGATGTGCTCCTGCATGGCAATGCCAACACCTCCTGGGTTTGTAGGACACATGATGCATCTCCAGACCAAGTTGCACTTGCTCAGTCAGTACAACGTAGGCGCCATCCTTTTGAGCTGCAGTGCAAGTGTAACAGATCTTTGCATGCCAAGCAATCCCTTGCCAAAACAACCAGTTTCATTATACCAACTGGGTGAAGTCCTAAACTCCCACTCCTATAAGCAATCCAGCTCTTGCGAGATAGGAGGCTGAGGATGCTCAGCACAAAATAACAAGCACAGTATCTTCCTTCATACTCACCCTTAAATCTCAGCTTTGTAGTAATGCTACCAGCATCTTGACCACTCTTTGACCTCTGCTTGTCATTCTGTCCAGAAACGTTTCCCACCCTTGTACTTTGTTGCCTCTTTGACAGCTGTTGCCCTTTACATTGGATGATCTTTTTGTAAATGCTGCCATTTTGCAGCATTTTTCTTGTGTTCGCTCGCAAAAGAAACAGCCCAACACAATGGTAATACAAGTGCTAACAATAGTATGAGACATCTGGTGTCACATCTAATTGGGTCCTGATGTCTTGTCCATCAACTCGTTCCTATTTTGAAACACAACAAATCAGTAGGGCCACCTGAATAAAGGTTTCCAGAATCAGGCCTGTATTTATGGCACTTTTCTGTATTCAGAGGAAGGCTGTCATGAAACATAAAACCCTTGCAAACTCACAAGCAGCACAGTAACCAGCTGTCCTAACTATCGTTGCTGCCATCATGGCTGTTGTCTTTGTCTGCCACCTACAAAATGATTCTACAAATATGCAAATGACACAACATAAAATGTATACCTCTTGGCCCCCTTTTAAGGCTGCCATTTGCTCTTTAAAAAAATGCTCTGCAACAACAAGAAAGAGCTATATTCATCAGCAAATGCTTATAAAATGGTGTAAAAGTTATGAACACAGGCTTCTATTGAACAATTGCTATGGGAAAAATACAGCATCTCTTGTTTTGTAGTGTGTTTACTGTATCGTCCTGGTATACATCCATTACTTCAATTATCTAAAGAAAGAGGCTTTGATAGATTACGGCCCAATGATGTGATCCTTGTGAGAGGCACACACATGCACTTATTGTTTAAGGTAGAAAATGGTTGCTTTGTGCAATTATAGTTGTGTGGCAGGGAATATAGATAAGTAGAAGCAGGAAGGCAGCCTAACCCTTAGTCATGTACTCATACCAACAACAACTACTTCCTCAAGTGAGGTGAGATACAACCTTCGCGGTAGTTTCCTTCATCCGTGTGAGGGACCTGTGGCTTGGGAAACATAGTGGACTTCTAGTAATGTTAAACTATTTGAAAAATGCACCATCTTAATACATTGTTTGTACAACATTCGCAGACGCAAGCCAGTGAGCTGACAGATTGAAAGACCCATTTCCTACACCAGGGAGTCGGAGCAAACACCCCCGTTGCCTTTCCACCCCTCTGCTTCCAGGCAGCAGCAGCAGCTGCTGGGGTGACCGGGAGCAAAGCGATGGTGTGCGGCGTGTGTCCTGTAATTCCAGTCCTCCATTTGTTTATTTGTTAATAAGTAAACCCCATTGGGGTTGGGCAAGTCTCAGTAAATTCTTAAGAGGCCTTTTTTATACACTGATGTGTAATCATTAATACCCAGTGCTGCAGCCAGACATACACTGATGAACCGTTGTGTCTCAGCAGAGTCCCACAGGCATGAAGGGTTTGCTCATAATGCCACCACTGCGAGAGCAAGGCCTTGGGATAGTTGGGCTTACTGCCTATTTGCATTAGTGAGTGCTTCTTAGTGTAGCATAAGGTACTGCTTGTCATACTTTGCATATTACATTAGGAAAAAGTATGAGGCATTTAATGCAATGTGGCATTTTATTACATTTTTTTAAATGTAAGGAAGGGTCTTAGGTCCTCCAAAAGAAAAATAATTTTTCTTAAAATGAATTAATGAGCTTAAAATGTAAATGCTAGACAGATTGTTTTTCATTTGTTTTTTATTCCAGAAATACAATATTATAGAATAAATAATAGTAAAATATCACAGAATGAAAACAGATTAATTCTGTATGTACAGCAGTCAGCTCTTTGTTCTCTTTACTTATCGGAACATGGTTTCTACAAAAAGTAAAGTCAGTGACAGGTTGTGATAGGAAAGAAGTACTGTGTACCCTGTGCCACTGTGGTCCCAGCAGTCCAACTTTGTATTTTCCAGTTGCCCTCTTTCGATTAAAGGACATCTACATCATGCTAGGAACAGTGAATTGGGCTTTGTCCTTGCAAACACTAAAGCGATAGTAAGCCTGGTACTTGGTGTTAGACTTGAGGTAGCAGTGTGCCACATCAAGGCCTTGGGTACAAATGTTGAATGACTGAGGCAAAGTGTTGCAGACTGTGCTACTTGTTGGCATTTTAATCACTTGGTCACTTTGCTCCATTTCCCTTACTTGTGAAAATGCGTCTATAGCTTCTGGCACAGTTACTGGGCTACCTACAGCCTGGAGTCCTCTCCAAACTCATCCCCAAGTGATGAGTATCTCCCTTTGTGGTGCAAGTTAGACCAGCCTAGACCCTCGGTAGGTGGGTCCTGAGTCCACCACTGCACTTACTGGTCTGACCTGCACATGACTGGGCTTCCAGATCCCCCCTTTGAGGCTGCACCTAAATGAATCCATAAAGCAAAATGAATTGCTAATTGCGACCATCAGGAGCACAGCACTTCACAGAGAGGAGGACTTGAAGCCCCACACCTGTCCAATCCACGTGTAACTTGCTCAAGGTAGCCAGACTGTCCTTCCTGTCTTTTTCTGATCAGCGGCTTTGTATGAACAAAATTACTGGTGCCTCAGCACGAGGACACACACCCTACACTTCCTGAAGGTCACTTTTCAGTTATTCAGTTGCACTTTTTCAATTTCAGATATTCCATAGGCTTTTGATCTTTAGGTTCCAGCTTAAAAACGGCTGTTGAACCCTTGGGCTAGAATCAATGAATATAATCTTTACAGTTCACTGCTTGGCTCTGTCTCCTGCTTTTATCACAGGATGGTTTATTTGTACCTGTCTTTTGGGCTTTGGTGGTAGTTTATCTAGCAGCAGCCATTAAACTGAACACACCTGTGCATGCAGCTCTAGTTAATCTAATAGAGCCACTTACTTGTCCCTTGCAACAAAAGGTGATAGGAAACATTTATTCATATGTAAAAAAACAAAACCCTGTTTGGTTTTTTTTAAAGCCATGTATGAGGACTGGTGTCTGTTTACATGCGGAACAGACTGAAGCCTCCTGCCACTGATGACAATGGGAATTTTGCAATTGGTTATATACTCTCCTACAAGTTAAATCTGTCTATTGTCAGGAAAAAATAAAAATCTCAAAACTATATTTTCTTAGAAAACCATGACAGCTAAAATATAAATGTAACAGTATAGAAATACTCAAAACACATTATAGTTCAATCTAGTTAGTTAAATTCTAGGTGCATAATGTGGAAAATGCTGAAACTTAAATTGCTTCTTCATATTTGTATTCTGAATTGCATCATGCTGAACTGCTTTTTTACATAAGGAGAACAGTACTTGGTGATTTTGCTATGATGACTGGGCAATACTAGAAACAGAGCACAGTTCTGAAAGAATCTGTTATGTAGACATTTGGAATTCATAATGGAAGATAATGGTCTTTTTGATGATGAATCCAGTATATAAGCCAAGAATATTTCAAGAGCTTATTTCAAAGTAGATCCATTAGCATAACCCGAGACATATCCTTGGTCTTCTAGATAAGAAAAGTTCTTGTATTGCTGTAATAACAGAAGGTTAGGGTGTTAGAGAGTTTTTGGAGAAATTAAGTGCTTGTTACAAAGCCAAACTTCAGGCTCAGTTCTTCCAGTGTATACATTTTAATGCAACATACATAATCTGTGTTAGCGTGGAAAAATCAGTGTTGTGTCTCTTTGCATATTATCATAGATGTGTTTTATGAAATCACAGTTTTTTCCCACTTCTGGATCACGGGGTCATTGAATGTCCTTGGACTAACTATCAGAGTGGACTCTTCCTGCCCAGGATGTTTCTAAGCTTCTTGCCAACATGTCTTCTTTCTGTTTTTTTTTTTTTTTCTTCCTTTCCCTAGCAGTCTAGTGTAATGCCCAATGTTCTGTAAAAACCTTGGTTAAAAGCTGTGGCTGAATATTTGTGAAGCATGTACTGTTTGGTTATACATTGATAACCCTTTTTGATGGTTCATCTTGTGCTCTACAGAGTGCACGGGAACACCTCAGTTATGTAATATGCTAAATAAACCGTTATTTTTTTAATATCTGGAATGCCTAGTCGCATGACTTCATGTTTTATGAATTCACAAGCATTTGTAGTGCCCATGCCCGTTTTCAGATATTACTCATCTTCACCAAAGACACTGCGATAGAAATTGCGTATTGGACATGACAGCTAAAGACTAGTTGCTGTGCATTCTTTATTTCCTTGAAATATCTAACTGAACAATTGAATGTTACTTCCTACAGCTGTGTTGGAAGCAAATATTTGCCTATGTTATCCTTCTTTAAAAAGTGTTTTGACCACTTTTATTGCAAAAAGAATCATAGTATTGTTCTACCAGTAGCATGTTATTACGTAGCTCATACAGTTACTGCTGTGTTGAGCAGCTGGTCCAAAAATTCACTGTATTTAATCTCGGTTTGCGAGCCAGTGATCTCCCATTTTATATCAATTTATTTCTTGGTGGTTTTCAAGTTTATTGTATTTATCTCAGCCATTTAAAATGTCTGCAAATATCCCCATGGTAATGGAATTCACTTGGCAGCAATATATAGTTATATGAATCATAACTAGGCAGTAAATAAATGGTTTAAGGCATAACTAAATACCAAATGGAAGCTGATGTGTTTGGTAACAGCAGAAGATGTTTCTTGTGAATATACCTCAACACCATTAATATTCTTCCCTGGAAAACCCTAGTTCCCAAAATAGTTGGTTTTGGCATGTTTGAGAGTTTAATCCTGATGTTCTGGGGGATGTCCCCGAAAAGAAACCCTTTCCCTGTGGATGGGTGGATCACCCTGGAACTCTGCTGTAGGTGAGTCCAGAGAGCAAAGGCAGCTGTTGTAATTCTATATGAAAGATTTTGGGATCATTGAATTTTTATGATCGTGGATCTGTTAGTGCTATGGGTTGTCCATAGGAGATAAAGGGAGAAGGTTCTTAGCTTGAGGCCATGCTTTTGACAGAAAGGAGGATAAAACAGCATTTATGGACCTTCAAAATATCTACTGTATGTACATGTAACTTCCAATGAATAAACAAGTCACTGTTTTTTTTTAATGGCATGTAATGGAATAAGATAGCTGAATACTTGCAGAGGACTTTTTGTGAGAGAACAGCATTCAATTTTCTTGGGCTACAGTTGGCAAAGAAGCCTTTTTCAGAGTATTCATAATTACCACAGCTATTAAAAAAATTGTCCGTTCAACTTAATGTCTTAGACAGACCCATTAGCTACTGATGTCTTGTTGGATAAATGTACACAGTCGCAAAAGTGACACAAGTTTTTAATGTAGGACGTCTTAATCCATTGTGATAGCTACATGGCTTCTCCTTCAAACACAGAGGGAAGACTGTGCAGTCAAGGGTATTTTAATTCCATATCTAAAGTTCAGCAAATGGAAGAGAGAGCATTGAAAGACTTAAATAAACCACAATGTGATAAATCATAACAAAGTACAAAATCAAAACATTCAGTTTATTTAGAGAATGTTCTCAAAGAATGGAATACATCAGTCTTGAACCAAAGCATACATTTATCCAGACTGCTGTTAATTCACAGTTTATTTATAAAAAGATTCCATTTTTGATAACATCTGTATCTGGCAAGGTGCCTAACCTCTGGGGCACAATGGGGAGAAATTATTAAGCTAGCATCCTCCTTCCTCTTTATCTACAAGCAAAGAAGCTGGAAGGAATCACAGTGTTACTCTGCTGACTGAACTCAGGCAGCAGCACCAGGTGGGTCTCAGTAACTTCCACTCATCAGAGAAAAGAAAGAGCTCCTCTAAAATGGAGACAATGGGATATCTTGGCAGGAGGTTCTCAGAACGGCCAGCCAAAAGCAAGCAATGTAAAAGACCATAGACCTCTTGTGATAGTCAACACTTGGACTTCAGTCACGGAGGAAACGAAACAAAAGCAGTCACACAAAGTGGTGAAATTAAATCAGAAATTACCTTATATGTTTTGTTTCAGTTTGTGATAAAAACTCCAGCTGTTTACAGGCAGCACAAAAACCATGGTTATTATAATTCTGCTTTTCCCTCTGATTACTTGACTGGGGAAAGACTGAAGCATCATTTCTGTGCAAACTTCTGAAAGAGCAGTGAGTGCTTATGAATAGTGCACCTATAAGGTAAGTACTGATCTGGACTGAAACAAAGTTCTTAAAATACATTTTTGTGTACAGGAATTCCATTTGCTGCACATCACCAACGAATTTAGTATGGCTGAAAAAATAAATCTGATTGGCCACAAAATGTTTTTCTCTAATAGTTATGACCTAAAAAATATTTTTGATATTGGAAAAAATAACATAATGGTCATTTTGTCTGACAGATTTTACCACTTCCTGCCTGATTGTTGAGGAATTCAGAATGCTTTTTGGCCAACAAGAAGTATGTCCACACTGGGGAATTTCTCGCTCTCTTTTTCAGGAAACACAGCTACATTAGTGCTATTGATGCAGGCGTTCTCACCACCATTTGTCTAATGCTGTCTGGCCTCCATCGCTTTTCTAGGTCCCTCTTATCTGCTCCGCAGCGGGCCCCTATCCTGCAATTAATTCCACTTGGCAGAGAGGTTGGCAGCTCCGGCCGTGGGGTCCCAGCCATTACAGAAGTCTGTACGTCAACACAAAGGAGGTAGCAGTACCTGAGCTAGCAAATACCAAGCCAGCAGCTTTCTCGCACTTGCGTGGAGATCAGACTGAACTCACTGAGGTACAGTTACACAAAGCGACTGTTCCTGCTTCAGCATGTGAGACTTTGGGGCAGGGACCATACGCTCCCAGGGCATTTGGGTCCCCACCCTTGCTGGGGCAAGTAATTAGAAAAAGAAGACGAGACCTGGCAGACCTGCTTCCCCACGTACCTGCTGCTGTATTCCCTCAGCATGGGCTGAGGAGGTATTTCACTATTCTGGAGTTTGCCTGTCTGCCCTTTTCTTCCCCACCCTCAGGGTTTGTTTTGTTTTAAAGGAAGCTTTATTTTTCTAAAACACAACACATTTATTAATAAATAACGCATTAGCAAACAGAAGGGTGTTTTTAGGACTTTTCTCGTCAGCAAACTGGCTTTCACTGAGCATTACACATGCTCCTGGTAAATAAATTAGGAGATAAAGAGCATTAAACTCATAAAACAATTGCTGTATTTTGCTGACGGTTGGCATCCCTGCGATACAGCTGCTTCTCTCGGCCTCCTGGGCGCAGAGAAAGGGACAATAGCGAGCTATGCAGTGTGACTGGCATCTCTTCTACCCTGCCAACCTCAAGGCACACACATCTATTTACCCATGCTCGCCATCAGATCAGAGCAATTTCTATAAGTTTGGTATCATCTTAAAAGACTTCCTGTCACCCAACCACAAGCCAACTGATGGTCAATGCAGGAAGTCAAACAGGAGGGTCTTAATAAACTCTTTTGGCCATGCAATCCATCACTGATTAGACAATCTCCCTGTATTTGTTAGAACATATCTTCTTTCTTAGCAGCTAGCCTAACAGGTGCAGCTCTGCTTGTAAGCTGCCCAAAGCAACCAGCTGTGCTTGCAATGAAACATTGCAATCTGGAGTCATCAGAGGAGAGGAGTCCTCACTGAAGCCTGTAAATAAAAGGAGAAGAATATAGTGGCTTTGGGCTTTTTGCCCAAGCAGATAAACCTTGACTGCTGTTGCGCTTTTGCTTTCTTATGAAGCCTCAAGCACTGTTTCTGATTGGAGAAGAAAGGAGTCCTCTTGCTGCGACCCTCATCATTGGCCATGGCCATTCCAAGCTGGAGGAACCAAAGGCCAGAGGAGCCAGGGCTGAACCCGCAGCACTGCGCCTGTCCATGTGCAATCCCCCACGCTGTCATCCATATGTGGCCGCTGATTGCTTCAGCCCAGTTCTATGTGTTTCCTTCTCCACTGCTGATTTATGATGGCTTTTCAGTAGTCACACCCTGTTTCCCAGTGCCTGTGTCCTATGAGGAGCTGTCTGCATTAAAGAAGGTGTTGAAAAGGCAAGAGGGAACAGGAAGGTACTAAGTAACTGGGTGGTAGGTAATTAAATTAGCCTTCCAGGAGCTAAGAGACAAGAAATCTCACACACTCTAAGGAGAAGTCACTCCTCAGGAAATCCTTATGGATCATTGTTCCTATGGAGCAGGAAAACAAGCCTCTCACAATAGAAAATATCTTCCCATCAGCAGCATTAGAAAATGATAAAGCAACCAAACTGTGGTAGAGTGAGTCATCACTCAACAATTTTTCTTCAGCGTTTTCCCAGTGATTGCTAGGAAAGGTCATGGGTTGCTAAGACAGAGTTTGGAGGCTCTGAGATGGGAAGGGCCATCAGGAAACCCTGATGCCAACAAAGATGCTGACTTCTAAATTTCAGTCAAGCTCAGAAGCAGAGTATCAGAGGAAAGATCCATCTTCCTTGTTCTAAATTAAAAGACTTGCTTTTTAGCAAATCTGAGGGAAGTGTTGTGGTTGCTATGGATAAAATATACATAGGGTCCAAAACTCAGAATTCACTCTTTTAGCAGACAAAGAGCAAAGAAGACAACAGAACTTAAAAGAGTGTAGTGCTGTCACATCCCCTGCTGACACATACAGTTCAGGGTTAGCTCCAGGTGATGACACAGAAAGTAGCTTTGACTGCAGCATTCCCCTGCCTGTTGTGACAATCTGGCTTTAACAACCTTTTAGGCCACTGAAGTGACTAACCTATGGAAAGTCTTCAAGCCATCATTCAGCTCTATCTTCATTCCCTATTTGAACTGTCCAAATAATTCATTTACCAGCTGTAAATCCATGATAGTAGGAAGGATTACGTTCAAAAAATGAAAAGCGCTGCTTTCTGCTTCATTTAACCTTAAAACAAAATCCCTACAGACGTGTCACATTCCCTTCCTTCCTGCAGATGTAGGCTTGTCTAAAATAGCCACCCTCCCCAAACATTCAGTTATCTCTGGTGTAGCACCATTGCCTGTAGCAACACTGAGAACAATTAAGATAAGACATCAGCGTTTATCACAGTGTGGTCTAACCTTACTTGAAGCAAGTCTGGTTGACATAGTAATAATAATAAAAAAAAAATCAGTGCCTAACAGTACCTCTCCTGCCCTAAAGCTCATACTGCTATCAACACTCCAGCCACAGGGGAAGTCACAACAACATAAGATGTTATGGAGGAAACTTTGGTGTAGATCCAAGTTTTGAAATTACACTGGGGCAGCAGGTATAAGGAGAGGGAAAGTCCTGGAACTAGATTTCATGTCCATTGCATTCTCATCTTTCTGCGATATCCCTGTGAAAAATTATATAAAAGTGCTTGGTCAACTATTAGTGTCCTCCTGAGCTTTAGGGAATTTACGGCTTTCATGGAAGTCGCCTGCTCTTTTTCCAAGGTTACAGGGAGATTGTTTCATTTCTGTGTTTCATGGTGGTTTGATCCACTGTGATTTCCCTGTGCAAGGGTAGAGTGACAGGTTGTGCTCGGGTAGAGCTTCTGTCCTGAGAATGTCCAGATGTGCCCCATTCCCCTAATGAGATTATTTTCACTCTATCTTAGGGGTATTTTAGGTCTTCACAGAAACTGCGGTTTAGCTGCATACCTTACAGGCATATCATATATATATAGACCAATGTCAGCTACATACAGTACAGCTTAAAGTATGTCAGAAATATGTAATGTATGATAAACAGAAAGATGTGCTTGGGGTTTCAATCATCTTTCTTCTTAGTGAGGTATTTCAGGGCTTCAACTAAATGCACATGTCTTACATTAGAGAAGCTTAGCAGGCTCAGAATATGTATATCCCCATTTCCCTTCAGCCTGTGAAGCTGCATTACTACCAAAGCTGAGTAAAGTATCTTTATTGAGTCAGTGTAAACAGCTTCTATTCAGCTCTCAGCCCTGCAATCACAGTACCGGCTGGTTTTTTTTTTTTTCCCTACAGCTTTTTTCTTTTTCGGAAATAAGAACCTTCTCATGCCCGTTGATTTCATCATTCAGGAATTTAATTCAGCAGTCACCTTAAAAGGCCATTCATTTAGACTTTAGGGAGGAGTGCATTTGCTTCCGTTGCAAAATGTGATGTCAAGGCTTATATTTTTTCCCCCCTCAATTCATCTTAAAATAGGAAATGCAGAAAGAGGAGGGTCCATAGTAGAACACAGCACACATTTATATGGTCACCTAAATGAACAGAGCTGAAAAGCTCACAAGTAATACATTTCTTACTGAACACGAGTACACTGGATGCTCTTTCTGAGGGACACAGGTATGGGAAAAGGCACAACCTATTTCAGCAGGGTGCTGATTCAAGCTTCTTAATTAGCCAGCTAAAGAGATCAAAGAGCAAAAAGAAGTCAGATGAAAGCTAGGTGCTGGTGTGGCTGAAATTCCTCTCCTAACTATCTGGTTCCCAGATTACAATGATGTCAGGCTGTATCTGTCACAATGAACGTGGGGAGGAGGAGGAGGATAAAACAAAAGCCTGTTTACTGTAAGCTTCACCAAAACAGTTTTCGTGTAGATTTCTCCAAATGAAATCAGTTATTGTAGGTGAGGCGTGTGGCTCCAGGTGTTATTACAGTTGTCTGTACATTTTATTACAAAGCCCTGTTTCAAGCCAGCTGTAATTTATGAGTTCAGCTCCCAGAATTGAGCCATTCAGAGCCATCTGGCTGTACTAGGTACACCTACGTACACGTGGCTCTACTTTTCAGATACAGGAGAAAAGTGAAACGTGTTTCTTGCTCAGGTCAAAGAGGTTTGGAGTGAAGATTTGGCCTTTGCAGCCAGGAGTTGTGGGGAAAGAGGGAAAAGTGGTCTTTCTGAAGGGGCTCTCTCTTTGACCTTCCTTCAGCAAATCCAGCCACAGTTAGCTCAAACAGAGAGAGGCCTTTGACAGTTTGCAGCTCACGCATGTTGAACAGGAACCTTCACAATTTTAGCAGCTACCCTCCCTGATGATTTTGTCTGCCTTGAGCATACCCCAGTCCAAATTTAAGATAATCCTTCCCCCCCTACAGTTTCTAGGAGGCTCTGTGGCAGGTCACATGTAATTTAGACTGGATATTATGAAAAATATCTTCACTGAAAAGGTTGTCAGCATTTGGAACAGGCTGCCCAGGGAAGTGGTAGAGTCACCATCCCTGGAGGTGTTTAAAAGATGCGTAGATGAGGTTCTTAGGGACATGGTTTAGTGCCATTGTTAGGTTAATGATGGGACTTGGTGATCTTGAGGGTCTCTTCAAACCAAAATGATTCTATGATTCTACTCCAGTCTAACGCTGAGATCTGAACTGAGCAGGGGGCACAGCCTGGTTTCCAGACAGCATCTCCTGGCTGGCACTATGGAGGGAAGAGGAGCTGCTGGGGGGAAGGAACCTCAGAAGGGTGAAACTGGTCCTGGAGGTGGCAGGAGGAAGAGGTTTAACTGGGAGCAGAGGTGGGGGGAGAAAACTGGCGCTGAAGCAAACCGCAAGGCAGAAGTTAGGAGGGAGCTGGGAGGGGAGCATCAGAGCTGGGGGACCTGAGAAGTACCCACAAGCGAAGGTGGGGGCTGAACCTATTGGAGGTGGCAAAGGAGAAAGGCAGCAGGGACAGCGATGCCGAGACAGTGCGAGGATAATGGTGTTGGTCCAGGCCACAAGCTGTGCATGGGGCTGATGTCTGCAGTCCACTTATCTTGGATTTGCTAAGGCCTAGGATTTGCTGAGCAAGAAGATTAGGACCGGGTGGGAAGTTAACGGAGTGGAGGTGAGGACTGGCTCAATCAGATGTACAGCACTTAAAGCTGAGGACATGGAGAAGATGTGGTGTGGATAAATGGCCCCTGGATTTTAAATCCTGCCTTAGACTCTGTGCCCCTGCTCCAGAGCTCCTTGCACACCAGCCAAACTCTGCATATGGTTACCTTGAAGCTCATTTCCCCAGTGATCAATGTGATGCCTGACGTGAGAAAGTGCTGAATGTTCAGAGCTATGACTAAAGTCAATGGGGGCTATGTTTTTTGTGCATACCAAAAAACCACAGAAGTCAAGTGCTTAGAAGGATCAGGTTTTAGTATCTCGAACTGGACGCCAAAATTAATTTATCTTTTCCCCCATTTTTAATCTACTCAGCTCCGAGTTTTATTTTTAAAAAAATACATATATTTGTGATGTACTCAGATTTTATAATATTAAACGCCAATAAAAAAATCTGGGATATTTTTGTAAAATAATACAGAACAGTAAAGTCTAGAGTCCCATTAAACAACCAGGAGAACACAAATCATTAAACAGTTGCTCATTACATGCCCAGCTCTTGTTCTGGCTGAAGCAGAGCTACTCTGAAAATATAGTTACAAATCACACTACTAGGAGCTGAGTCATCCATGGAAGTACTAATTGGAAAAATACCATCAATTTCTTTTCATGTAATAGTAATACCGTAAAAGTAGTGGTTTTGAGCTTTCTTCACAAGCAGATCCCTATAAACTTTGGAGGAGAGGTGCAGGCTGTTTGTTGGAGGCAAGACAGCAGCTTGTTCCTTAGTTACCTCTTCTAGAGCCTTTGGAAGTCATCTATGGAACCCTAGGAGTCTGTAGACCACATGTTGTAAACTACTGTCTCTGACAGTATAGCTCACAAAGGCAAAAAAAAAACCCTATTAAATCAAGAATCATTTTCCCAGTCTTTCCAGTAATGTGCTCTGTGTAATAAGGAAGTATATGAAACATTCACACCCTTGCTGCTAGCAGTAATCTTGAAATAAGGGAATGAGTCTGTTTTGATTTTGGCTTATCAGTTGTTCTAAGACTTGTCTCCTTGTTTGCTTTTTGGTTTTCTCTCCCTCGATCTCCACTGCCATATCTTGCATTTCTCTAGATGACCTTCATTATTGTACCCTCAGTCTGAGTTAGGATCCCAGTACACCAGCTCAACCTCTGCCAAGTTAGTCTAGCCCTAACATGCACCACGTAGGGCTGCAATCTTGTTTAGAGGCTCACATACTCAAATGTTTCCATTCCATTGCAAATTGAGAACGTTATTTGATTCTGCAAAAACAAACATTACGAAGGTGTTTCCCCATGGAGTTTGGGAATTTCTGTCACTGATGTGCAAGGATCTGTAATTACAGCAGTGTTCCCTTCCATCCACCACAGCTGTCTCCAGCAATGTTCCCCCTCATTAGGAAACTATCCTATAATTTAAGATTAGAACTGGAACATAAGGCAGTAATTGCCCCTTTCTGTTTGAGTCTTTGCAGAATTTATGTTGTCAAGCTGAGGCGTCTGTTGTGCTTGAACCTTTCCACCCCTTGGCAATAGGTCCTTACTTGAACTTCATTTTGCTTTGCCTCGTTTGCATCAGCAGTACCCATAGCTCAAATGCTGTGAGAGCTGGTTGTAGATAGCATTTGCTTCAGGGAAGCACAAGCCTCTGAGTCTCTTGATAATGTTACAGCCACTGATGACTTTTTCTCACTATCTGACATTCAGCTTTTTGCTACATTGGTGACCTCTGTTGCTTTTCCACTAAGCTACGCTGGCTGTGAAACCTGTGGAAGAAGAACTGAAACTGATGTGGACAGGTTTGTTCAGCTCCCTGTTCTGAATACCCATTAGTTTCTGGAATATGGTACAAGGCACATATATCTTTATTCATTGTCCTTTAAATTGACACATATTTTTAAATTTTGTTGGTTCCATTTACGTAAGTTATAAGAGACCTTTCTGAGCTTAGAAGATGTCATTGCTGCCCCTGTGTGACAATTTTAGTAATAGGTGCTGGGCCATCTCTGCTTTTTAGTTCTTTTAAGCACTGAGCCCTGGTTGCGCTGTTCTGAAAAACTCCGTATTTGCTAGCAGAATTATAACACCACACAGATAATATAAATTTGCCAGCAAGCTCCTTTTAGCTATTTATTTATTTTGATTTCAATTCGCAAAACATAAAAAAGTATGTATTCCGGACTGCAAGCACATTTAACAAAGGATTAAAAAAGCAGACCAATCCATGAGAGCTTTAGCAAACCACTGGCTTTTTTTTCCCACATGCCAGGGCTCTTCATCAGATTTTTCGAAACTAGTAAAGTGGACAAAAAGGGCTCAGTGTGGGTGGGCTTGGGACAGAGGTCTAACACATGTGACATGGGCCCAGAGTACTTAAGCTATTAGTTGCTCCTGTCTTTCTGCCTCTTGCCTCCGTATCTATATGATAGAGGTACGTGCATACACACACATGTGCGTACATATGCATGTTTTGCTCCAGGTGTGTGTATGACATCCATGCATTGGGAATTATGTATTATGTATTAGCTGTTCATGATGTTTCCTGTTCCCCTCCCAAACCACCAACGTTAAGTTACTTCTGCTTTACTGCCAGCACACGACACAATGAAAAAGATAAATTTTGAAATTCCATGGGTAATTTATAACACTTTCTTTTCAATTATCCCCAGTTAGTGGGGGTAAACATTTCCCCAGAAGACAAAACCCTAAACCACACTCTGGCATTTTTGTTGACTTTTTGGAGAGATTGACTTTTACAAAGCGATCCGCTGCTCCAAGGGAAGGAAATTCCATCCTCAAAAGTGCTTCTGAAAAATCAAGCCTTCCTTTTCAGAGAAACCCGTGCAGTTTCCATTTGCTGACTCTCTTCATGTGCTGCCAATGAGTGGGGATAGCCCGAGCCTGACTTTTCCTTTCTCATTGTATTTGGAGCGTGTTTGTTTCCCTCGTGGGCTCTGTTTTGAATGTGTTTGTTTAGTTTCTCACTGTTTGCCATACTGACTTCTTTATTCTTTCCCTTCTGAGTTTGCTGCATATTTTATTTCTGCCTTGCATCTGCACTCTGCTTTGCTTTGCTCAGCTGGGTTTAGCATCTTGATTGTATGAGGATACATCGTCTTTTGTCATTTCAACCTCTTGAGGGTTAGGGCTCTGTTGAAGAAAGAGACTGCAGAGAGGCAAGTCCAATAGCTAAGACCCTAAAATAAAGTGTTACTGACAGCAAAAAAGAAAATTAAAAAGACAAAAAAAAGTATATGCAAACCTAAAATTAATAAAACAGGCACAGGATTTTAAAAGCTGCATAATTTCTCCCTACAGACGTAATACAGATGTTGCTCAATAAAAGAATCACATTTATATATAAAAGAATCATATTTGTTGCATTGCATAATCACTATATTTTCTGAGTTCAAGAAAAATATGAAAAATCCAGGTTCAGTAATGCACACCTTTCACAGGAATCCAAACCTTGCATAGCATGGTTTATGGCCATAGTGCAATATGATCCTCTTATCTCTGGTAAAAGTCTGCAAGGTTTATCAGCAGCGTTTGACACAAATGAACTTAAGATCTGTCTGCTTTTCCACAGAAGCTATCTGGGATCAGTGGGGTCATTCTGAAGATGAAAACTATCTGCACTCCCCAGGGTCGTATTCGTTATCTTCCCTCCTTCACATCCCCTCATAGAAAGCTAGTTGTCAATATTTGCGTCAACGGGATGCCACTTGATGAGATACCTCAGATTTTTTTAAATGAACAGTTATATGTATCTCATAATCTGTACTGAACATTACAATCATCCAACTATAGCAAAGCATGGGAATAGTGAATGTCAGAAGGAGAAAAGAAGCTAACTCAAAATAAGTTTAAAGATGAGCTGACAGATGGTACAGCACTTTAAGGAAATCACGACTTTCCCCTCCTTCTATCAGTTGCTAAGAAAAGATTATATATGAAAGAGTATCAAGACTATCAGCATTCAGGTAATACTTAATTCTGACCAGTGTTTGAACACCCATGAAGCCATTTTATACTCCTTCCATCTTAATCCACCCTGCTTCTTGGGACTGTGGCATTCATCCCTGTGACTCTTTATATGTAAGATGGCAGATGGGAATTCTCTATCTTTTAAACTGACCAGAAAGCTGCTCATAACTGTAAACCAGTCCACCATGCAGTTATGCATCTCTTGAGCTGCAAAAGAAAATGGGAACATGTCAGAACATATTTCCCTGCAGCTTAGTGACTCCACATTCACTCGCTGCTTTAAACCAGAACAATGATCTTTCTCTTTTCGGCTTTCTACAGGATAGGGTTCAACCCCATTAATGACTGTATTTCCCTCCCTACCACTTCAAGGGTACTTGCTGAGAGGGGATGATGTAATTGTCATGACTGAAATGAAACTCAGTTCAGTTGAGGAGACTGAGTGTGAAGAACATGCATTTGCTACATATATTCATCTGGCAAAGAAAAAAAAAAAGCAGAAGGTCATTGCTTGTTTTTTTTTTTTTTAAAAATGCAAGATGCATATTGTTTACTCAAGATTTAACTGGCTGAAGGGCAGAGCTCAAAGGGTTGTAGTGAATGAGGCTACATCTGGCTGGTGGCCGAGTACCAGGGGTGTTCCTCAGGGCTTAATTCTAGGGCCAGGTCTGTTCAATATGTTTATCAATGCTCTGGATGCAGAAGCTGAATGCACCATTAACAAGTTTGCTGATGATACCAAACTGGGAGGTGTTGTTGATTCTCTTGAGGGAGAAGAGGCCTTGCAGAGGGATCTATATAGATTGGAGCATTCAGCTTTGATAAATGGGATGA
The DNA here is from genome assembly GCF_036013475.1 of Columba livia. NCBI lineage: Eukaryota > Metazoa > Chordata > Aves > Columbiformes > Columbidae > Columba > Columba livia. The sequence goes on along the minus strand of NC_088603.1, from coordinate 50,346,534 downwards.
AGTTTAACAAGTCCAAATGCCGGATTCTGCACTTAGGATCGAGTAACACCAGACACAAGTCTAAATGGTGAGAAGAGTGGCTGGAGAGCAGCCCTGCAGAAAGGGGCCCGCAGGTGCTGTTTGCCAAGAGGCTCAAGAGAAGTCAGCAGAGTGTGCCCTGGCAGCCAAGAGAGCAAACCCCATCGTGGGGTGCACTGATCACAGCATATCCAGCCCATCAAAAGAGGTGATTATCCTGCTGTATTTAGCATCGCTGCCTCCCCTTGGGTGTTGTGTGCACTTCTGGGCTCCACAATTTAAGAAGGATATGAAGGTCCTTGAATGCATCCAGAGGAGGGCACCAAAGCTGGTAAAGGGACTGGAAAGCATGTGTCCTCTGAGGAGTGGCTGAGGACCTGGGATTTGTCTGCTTTGGAGAGAAGGAGGCTGAGGGGCAACCTCATTGCTCTCTAAAGCTTCCGAGGACCGGAAGTGGAGAGGGAGATGTTGATCTCTTCTCCCTGGTACACAGTGCCAGGATGTGTGGGAATGGCTCAAAGCTTTCCCAGTGAAAGTTTAGACGAGACATTAGGAAGCATTTATTTACCAAGTGGGTGGTCAACCCCTGGAACAGGCTTCCTGGAGAGTTGGTCAATGCCCCACGACTGTCAGTGTTGAAGAGGCATTTGGACAATGCCCTTAATACCATGCTTTAACTTGGTCAGCCCTGAAGTGGTCAGCCAGTTGGGCTACATGACTGTTATAGGTCACTTCCAACTGAAATAGTCTATTCTGTGTTATACTCTAAGTCTTCCTTCAACAGAAGCAGTGAAATATTGCCTGCTAAATTACCTTCCTTGTCTCCTACTTTAACTATATTGTATCCACTCATTCCTCTGAAGATCAGAGCTATAGGACAGACATAAGAGCTGAGGATGGACCAACAGAATCCTCCGAACTAGGTGAAGCCATGTTTACGACATCTTCGTCTAAAGTGACGTGCAGCATGCTGAAAAGTGGCCATGTCCCATCTTCTCTCCCATCTGAGGTAAAACCAGCCCTTGTTTTAGTAAAGTGATGCAGAATATTGTGTCTTTTATTTGGTGGCCATACACAAGAATGACAATTACGATGGGAATGCATAGGAGGTAATGATGAGCACTCCTACTTAAGAACTGAGACCCGACAACAGAAGTGTTTGCAATTGTATACAGTGGAGTCCCTCACCGTTGCATAGTAGGATGCAGTTATATGCTGCAAACTAGTATTTCATCAAAGGCCTTCAGGGAGGGGAAAAGGACTGGGCTTGTATATTTTTGCAATGAAAAGCACCAAAGAGAGCCCAAAGCCCCTTTAAGTGTTACTGGGAGAATCCCCCTGGGCTGTAGTGTAGTTGAGGTTTAGGTGATTGGCAGCAAAACATGCTACAGACTAACTGCACCTGATTACGATACCCAAAAGGCAAGGCACAGAAAAACAAGAGGCTGGGGAAGATGGTAAGGAGAAGAGGGCCAATAGAGGTAGCTGGGGGATATTAATATATTTTATGGCTGAAAGAAAGACAATAAGAAGCAAAGCCCATATAAGAGAGAGCAGAGGTGAATAGATGAAGCAGTCACTGGAGGCAAGTTTTCAGTTCAGAGCACAACAGTAAGGGTGAGGATAGACAAATGTCACTCAGGTTAGTTCCCCGGACCTTCCTCAAGATGCACTACCTCCCTTATTCCACATAAGAAAGACTTAAGATCCTTCTGAAGATTCCTTTATTTTGGCTTGACTTTGACTTCATTTTAATAACATACCCAGCTGTAAAAATGAATTGTATAAATAGATTATAAAAGGGTAGGATGTAAAATAATGTAATTGTTTTCATCGGAAAAGACCTTTAAGATCATGGAGTCCAAATGTTATATATGAACATTATGTAAAAACTATGAGCTGTTATGTAGAACTTGTACTTGTGGAATGGTTCCTGCAATGGGGTTGGAATACTAGTGTAGCAGTTTTTTTGGGGAAAAAGTAGTGGTAAGAGAAAGTTAATTTTAGTTTTGAAAGGTTCTCTTGTGCAACAAGAACCTTCTGTACGTTGTGAGCATGCAGAAGAAGTGGTGCCATCACAATCATACAATGAACCAGATGTGCCAGAGCTCTGGTTGAATTAAGATGCAGTCAACAATTTTAAACATCATGCTACACATTTTACCTAAAGCATTTAGTAGCATAAAGAAAACCTCCTTACTGGGTGAGAAGCTGTGATGTATTTCTAAAGCAAGAAATATCACAGACAGAGCTGTCACCAGTGGAAAACAATTTGGACTCAAGTGAAAGAAATGGTAAAAAAAACGATGATAGGAAGCCATTATAGGACACTGGGGGAGGATGAGAAAGCAGAACAGGAAATGTTTATGTAGATAAAGGAAGCCTGCAGAACAACTACAACAGGGATCATAAGAATTTTAATTGGCCTGTCACTGAGGGAAATTGTAATTAGGAAATATCAAATAAGTGTGAAGAGCTGAAGACTTTACATAGCCCTGAATCGTCCTTAGACAGTTTATGAATGTGCAGCTACAGACAGAGAAGCAATGGCCTCAGCTCACATCCTGGTTTTTATCTCTAACACCAACATAGTTCAGGTCTGAAAGAATCAGTTTATTGACCTTCTGGGTTATACTACTAGCTCTGTTTTCTCAGGCCTTCTGCAGATGGCTGGGGGCTGTTATATTCACAGAGGATGTGGTTCATTTAACTTCTGGGGATTTACTCTTGTCATGTTTGTAGAGGACATGAACTATAAACTGTTGGGAAGACAACTTTGCAAGCTACAAGATGGTTAAGTGGCTCCATGTTTTTGCCACCTAAGTTATTCTTAAATAAAGTTGGAATATATGATAGTCAACTAGTCAATTCTGGAAATTACAATATATATTAACAAAAGTTTAGTTCCATTTGCAGTTAAAAAATAAGGTACAAGCGCCACTCTGCTGCCAGCGGTACAGTCTTGGCTTCTGTGAGGTTTAAATTCTCCACTGCCAAAGAGTAATTAATAACATGAAGCTTTAGCAAAACTTCTCTGTGTTGCAGTTGTAGGAAAGAACAGTTAAGTCAAAAGCACTGGGTATTACTTAGGTGATGTTAAAGCACAAGGTCTGGCAGCATTGGTCTTCTGTCCATCCCTAGCTTTTCCTTGCCTTCTGCTCAGGCTCCATGTGTCCACTGCACCGCTGCAGGCCTTCCTTTGCCAGGGGCTTCCAGCTGGTCCTTCCAGTTGCCACTCGAATGCCTTTGATGCTTGCCTCATTCAAAACCAGTGTGTTCTGCCATGGGGCCAGCACAAAACAAGTGGGAGTCCCCTCTGATGCTGGACTCAGGGAACATCACACCATACTAACAGGACTGCAGCCAGGAAGTAAGAAATGTTGCAAGAGTAACCACCAAATATTTACAGGCAGTAGTTCAAAGCATGTTCTGAGAAGCTGAAGCTGTAAAATTTATTGCACTGTACTCCATTTTTGCAAAGATTCATCTGAACAAACATCTGATATATTCTGATTCATAGCACACATCTGCTAGTGTATTGTTCCGCACAACAATAATCACTTTAAGATTAGCCCTACTACTATAACACAGATTATTCCTTGACATCTACTAAAATGGATAACGTACTTTTATATTATTTTATCTTTTCTGGTCTGTATTTATCCTGGTGAAAGATGATCTAGCTTGATATTTCTCAAGACATAATTGTTGTGTCTGTAGTCATCCTTGTTTGTGTAACACGGATTGCACTTGTGAGGCTTGCAGGGGGAATTAAAATGAGCACTGATTTTATAAAGAGACTGTGATTTGCTAAGGTTTCAATGAAACCGTGTGAGAAGAGTGCAGATAGTCAATTCAACTTTCCTCTGGTTGCAAGTGTGTACAATGGTCTCCAAAAGCTGTGCAAAGAGGTTTTCAAGAACAAACTCTAATCAAGCCTTTTCTTAGGAAACTCTCATTAGCAGCTTGCAGAAATGCCCGCTTTATTTTAATGAGCCTTTTCAGCAGTATCACACAACAGTTTTCATAATCTCAAAACTCTTCTTTAAATAGCTGTGACAATCAAGCCAATTATGCTCCCATGGACCAGTTTTTAGTTATCTTTGGTTGTCTTCCACTAAAAACATATTTGTGTCCCTTTGCTGTCAGCCAAAATATTTTTTTGGAATTCAGTATTATTTCTCTCACTAATTACCCTTTAACTTGCTTTTGCTTATTTTTACAAATTTCCCTTTTTTCCCCTACTAGATTATTTATTTTTTTAAGGCTTACTACTTATTGTTTCTACTGACCTTTGGATCCCTGAGCCTATGAGTCTCTGGGATACTTTTCCTATTTAAAATCCAAAAGGAGACATTTCAGTTTCCTCCCTCCTTCAGCCCCCCAATATTTTCTGCCAGTAATTCCCTTTTATGTAATTGCCTAATTTTGTTTCCCCAACTCATAGAAATTTATGTTAAAATAGGAGTAGAGGAGATTCTTTTGGCAGCCTGCCTGCTGAACTCTAGAAATGCCACTTCACATAGTCCATGCCTTGGATGGTTGAGTGAGTTCCAGAGAACAGAGCTGGGAAGACAAACCTGTGGACTGAAGCCTGTTAATCTGAGGAAAGGGGAAGCCATTCTCTAAATTCCTTCATCCTGATCATCACAACGTCTGTTTTGTTCTGAATGCTTCATCTTGGCAAAATAATTCACTCTCTTTGCTGCTTCATTTGTCGTTCACTGCGATAACCTAGCCAGCAGGCACTAACAGTGCCCGTGAGTTTATGACACTGATGCCTATTTACTAATAAGCATATTAAGTCATGGCATACAGACAATTATACAGTTTTTAGATAGTAATAACTTTAGACTTTTGCTTACCTGAGTGTCCTTTAAAGCAGAAATGTGGCTGGGAAAGGATGGCTCTGTTGTCACTTCATGGTCATGCCCCAAGCAAGACTATCCTAACTGAAAAGTCCTAAAAGCTTTTTAGTGTTTCCTAAGTGAAAATAAACTGCAAGTTTACACTCGATCTTTGTATGGAAAACTTTAAAATTCACAGCAGGTTTCCAGACGTCTGCTTCCCAACTGTTTTTAAAATCTAGGTCATTATATATAGGTGGCATCACATAAGTCTCCATGGAAGTCTCAGGATGTTTTGAACAGCAAAATGGGTCAGCTTTCTTTCAAGCTTGTAACAATCTGACATAAGTTTTTCATATGTGTACAGTCCAAGAAAGGTTAAATATCTCTCTTGACCCCTCATTGAGTGTGAATTTTTAACATTCCATGTTCTCATAGCTCTGTAAGGCAGCATTTTGTAGGTAAATTCTCTTGCTATTTCAATGTTTGCAGGTTTTTTGCCATCTGGTATGCAACCTACAGTAATGTAAATGCTATCTTGTTCCAGACTTTGGTCGTTCATGGCCACATGCTGTGCAGTCATTCCTTGACTGTAGGCATTTTCCATGAGCTGAAACGTTTGATGTGCCTCAGCTACTACCGTTTATTTGGTTTTGTTATTATTATTCTCCTCAGTATACTGGCGCAGCTTGGGCCTGAAACAGCGCTTCCAAAATGGGCCTCACTCCCTGTGTGAGATTTTACACAAGCTCGCAAACAATTTTCAACTAGTGAGCAACACACATCAGTCTAAGCCATGGCAGAGCAAAGGTGCAGGGTAGTGCAGTGTTGGAGGGGTCTCCTGAATGGGTGCTGCTGGGAGTAGCAAGGGGATTGATGAGAAGAGATGGTCACCAAGGCTGACAGTCCCATTGGTAGGGAAGCAGAGAGACATGGGACCCAGATGATTTTGGTGGCAGAATGTCGCTGGATAGCTAAGACATTGCTGCATGAGGAAAGCAGTGGATGCTCTGACTTTTTACCAGCAGAAGAAACTTTTCCTGTGGAGGAAAATGTTGGAGGGAACCTTCCTACAACTGGCTACAGATGTGCCAGCTTGGGAAACTTTATCCTGGTTCCCTTGGCCTGGAGGAGGTCCACTGCTTAGGGGCACAATCCAGTTACAGACAGAACATGATTACGTGCCTCAGGAAGAGAGCCACGGGGGCCCCTAGCAGCCCCAAGACAGAACTACAAGCCAAAAACCTGTCACATTTTCCCACCGCCAGCCTGAGTGCCTGAGAACCCAGCTGAGAGCCAGGCCATCGTGAGAAGGTCCCCGCTAGCCTGATTCAAATGCATGACATTTGGCAGCTCCGTTGCTCCATGGGCTATTGAAACCCATAAAAACATTCCAATGCCTTCAGAGGACTATGGATCTTGCCTACAGGCACCTCTCCTTGTGCTGCGACAGCACTCCAAGAACTCAGATAATGTCACCACATTCTGAACACAAATCCACCTGCCTCTGAAAGTGTTTACTATGTTTTTTCCTAAGCTTTTTACATCTCCTGCTTCTTTTCAAGCACTTGCCCACAATAGCCAAAGAATAAACTTTATTCTTTTTTTATTTCTTTCCATTGTGGCTAATACAATCTCCTTTTGCCTCTTGCAAATTCCTCAACCACTGAGCTCTTCTAACATCATGCTGGCTTGTGTTTTTCGGGCAGAGGGGAAGAGGGTTTTGTGTGGTCATTTAATGCATGAGAAAACTCATTAATAGATTTTTCTGGATAACTGAAATGTTGTTTTTATCTGCAGAATAGAGACAGCCCAACACTGCAAGCTTCCTCCCGCTGCCCTGGCAGTCTCCTGCAATCCCAATTTGGTGTGACTGTTTATTGGAAGGAACGAGTAGCTTGAACTCTGTGCTTATTCATTCTCACCGCTGGGGCTGATCAATGAAACAATTGTATTTTCTGGTGATGTGTTTTAAACTGACAGGAAACCATTCACGTACGATTGCTAGGCCACCAGGTGAGAATGAGAAGGAATCAGGACAGTGGCTATGAATATGGACCAGATCTGAACCCACAAGACAGCTGAGGAGACTCACAGTCTGGTTTTAAACAGCTGAAACACACAGTTCCTCCATTGTGGCTTGTTTGTGACTTTCACAACCTGTTGCTGTGAAATTAAGATGATGGTAATTACTTCAGCTAAGGTGTATAAAACAACAACAGACAGACTGTTCAATCAGTGTTAAAAAGATTTTGTGCAACTAACGAATAATTACATAAAAATAAGTAGAGGAATTACACTGTGTTTAAATTGAACCATTTAAAAACAACAAAGTGCAAAGGTCTGCATGGTCTGTCGGTGGTGTCCCTGGGGAAAGTCGCTCTCTTTCTTGGCCATGGAAACACAATTTTCTTCCCTGAAGATGGCTAGACTCAATACAGCCATCTACTGACTGACAAGGTTAACCACAGCATGTTTATGTGTTTGTCATTTGACTTGCCATTTCTATCCTAAAATAGGACCCATGGAAAACTGGATCCATGGAAAATAGGATCCATGGAAAACTGGTTTTCAACAGAAGCTAATTACTGAAGCATATAACAGCTGATTAGTAACTTGCTGACTCTCCTTACTACTCATTGCTTTGACATCTGGTTAGGTAGCTGTGTGTATAAGCACTCCTAAGCATGAGCCTTATATTTTCCCAGGTTTAAGATGGCATCGCATCTTGTAGTTGACGTGCAATTCCCCCATCTCCGCTGCTGTGTGGGACTAAGATAAAACCATAGTCACAATATATTTCCACCGAAGAATGTGACAAGGCTCCCTGATGTCTGTGGCTGTCTTGTTCCCCTTTTGACACCTCATGTTGGTCTTTGCTGAACACTGATCACTTTGTGGAAGTCAGAGAAACACTCTGCACACCAACACAATGTTTTGAAGCAACGTGGCAAAACAAGAGGATGCAAGTCTTTGACTCGAGAATTATTCAGGATATTCGTGTTTAAGAGCTGTTCATAGGTTGCATGATGATGCAGGTGTTTGAAAACGGAGCCTGACGTGCAATATCCTGTGTGTTCTGTGACTTGAGGGCTCGCATGTCCTAAGAACACGGAATCTTGCAGGAAGACCATGCCTTGCCACAGACTCTCATTGAAACAAATTAATGAAGAACATTTCAAGTTCATACAACTACAATGAAAGATATGAAAAGGGAATTAAAGTGGATTAAATACTGCTTTTAAAGACAGTTTGTATTACAGTAGCAACTAGATCCTAGATAGGTGTCAAGAACTTATCTTTTACCAAAAGGCTTTTGTTATCCTTAAATGAAAACGAAGTGTTGGTTAATAATCATATAAGGATCAGCAGGAACAGTGTCTGTGTCAGCAAACTGAGAGAAATACCTGGCATACTTGGTGCACAAGTAGCTGGCTGAGCAGTCCAAAAGGCACTCACGAAAACACAGTGAGGCAGCAGACTATGTGTAAATATAAAAACAGTCTTACATTGTTATGGAAAGACTGTAGGGATCAAGACTGACCAGAGCAACCGACTCTGCATGACAAGCCTCACGACAGCTTACAGAACGTGGTTTCACAAACGGAGAATGAAGTCCCACGATTTCCTTTTGGTTTAGGAGGAGCTGTGTGACCTGCAGTGCCACTGTGACAGTGCTCAGCGCTCTGGTTGCATGAGGCTGATGGCAACTGTTGGAGCGAGCTGACCTACATGTACACGTCTGGGTCCTGCCCTTGCTGGAACTGGATCATCCAGATTTACACGACTGAGACTTCACTTTGAAGTGTCACTGTGAGGAAATTGGGCCTTTCTTCCTCCTGAAACCACTTCAGCATGGCTTGAATTAAATTTTAAATATGTTTGATCCCTCTTGCTTACATAACACATAGGCTGAAGTCACCCTTTGCAATTTTTAGAATAACCAAAAGCTGAGGCATCAAGAACTTTAGGCAAAATAGCACTCCTAGGTTATTTTATTGTATCTTGCTATTGTAAATGAGATGTTACTATAGATTCTCAGAACACAGTGTAAAGCTCCCCAAATATGAGCAACATGCATTTGAGACTTTAAGCTGAGACTTGAGACTCTCCTTATGATATTAATGAACTTGCAAAAGCTTTATTTAATAAGAGCATGATATATAAAGGACAGAGATACATATAATGCTATTATAAAATCTTACAGCTACAAGAATAGCATTCCAGGCTCAGAAGGTTATATTTTACAGAGTACAGATGTCAAGATGACACCTAAAAAGACAAATAATTACAGAGAAGCATTTGGAAACAAAATATTTTGAAGCATTTGGAAGCAAAACCTAAACCAGCTTGTTTCCACCCAAAAATAAATGAAAGTGTCATCACAACAGACAGGAGACAATGGCTCAGACAGAATAAATTACAAATATACAAAATACATGGATTTCCACAACAATTGGATCTTGTTTCTGTAAATACTTATGCACATGAATTAAATGCATTGAGTTTCCTGGGACTGTTCATCTGTAAAGTTATTAGTTAGAGTCTATAAGTCTCCAGTCATGTGCAGTGACATTTGAAAACCTGTAGGACTGGAACTTCAAAAATAACAAATTCTTCTGTAGAGTGATGCTTCCTTTCTATGCACTGGATGATACTTAGCGAGCATTTGGTGTCGCGACTGAGACGGACAAACGACATAGACAAAGTTCTTCTTATGTACAAACAGCAGTCTCCATTTATTGCCACAAATGCCTTTTTATATAGTCTTTACCAGCTCATGTGTCTTTTTGATACTGGTTATAGGCTGCAATAGTAACATATAATTGGCTAATTTTGCTATTGTCAATGTTACTATTTTACTCTCTTCTTTTTCATGGGTACACCTTAATATCTTCAAGGTCAATCTCTGTTCCCATACCCTCCATCAGGGAACCCACAGGCCCACCGTAGTCCCCCACAATTTGGCAATTTCTGTTATAAATAATAATAAGCTTTATGCACAAAGCTATGAAACAGAGGCTGAGAAAGGATTAAACATTTCATAATTAGATTGGCAGCTCTTTAATGTCTCTTCTTCTGTATCACAAAGGCACATTCTGGGCCTTGCACACTCTCCCAACAAGTTGTGAATTATTTATTTCCACTTCTGCAGCACTGACACATAAGGCATATGGCAGCAGGGGAGATGGAAATGCTGTGGGCAGCGCTGGGAGGGATACTGCCAGGAGGCAACGGCTACAGCAGAATTGCGAGCAGGAAGGAGCTGCCTTCCTAATTCCAAGCATTTTCCTCACCGTCTTCTCCCTACCCTGTTCCCACCCGGACACTTCTCCCATAACCCCACTCCGTCACTTGTGCCTCAGATGCCACCGGAAGAAGGCAGTGGTGCTGGGCCATGCTGTGCCTGGACCATGGTGAAGAAGGCTTGGAACCAGCTGTGCCACTCTGCTCTGCCTGTGCCATTTCCTCACGCCACGTCCCAGGACCTAAGGAGGCACTCGGAGACAAACAGCACTGTAATGGTTAGTGGAAGAGCAATCCTTGTTGTAATAAAAAGCCAAGTATTCACATGCGTATCTTAATTCTTTCCATATGTGTCCTTTCTCGCCCTCACCCCCTAAATTCTGTTCAAACAGAAAAACAGGAATTTGGCCTATGTTTGGGATTTCTGGATAGCTAGCAGCCTGACTGGATGTGCAATAGTGCAGATCAAATGATGGCTGTCCTGATAACGGGCCAGCACACATACACAGATCAGCTGCACTTCATGTGAATATAAATCTGAGGCATCTGGAGCATGTCATGCGTACTGCACAGGTGCGAGTTATCTGAGTATGTGCCAGGAGATGCCTGTATCCACGTTTCTGTCTGTGTTGTCCTGACCTGAAATTAGAGATGCTGGCACAAACTTTATGCAAGATAAGATAAAACTCTTAAGAAATATCTGACAGAGCCCTTGTAAGGTAAATCAGCAACCTATCAGGTTTCAGAAGAACTTTTCCTTAGAGCCTGAAAATTCCTGGCTACCATCAAGTTGCCTGTTTTCCTTCCTAAGTTTTTAATCCTGAACACAATCAGAGAAAAAAATTAGACTAGAGGAAGGAGTGATCTTTCCAATGCCAGTAAATGTTACATTGCCATTGATCTAAATCAGTCCATCACTGCTTCCTAGAGGTGGAAGGGATGATACTCTTATAGGCAATGTCTCAGCTTAGCTCGTGTATTATAGAGAATGAAACAGGCACCTTTTCAGACTGCACTTGGGCAGCTCTTAGGTAGTGTAGAAATTACTTCATTCCCCCTCTAAGCCATGCCCTTCCCTAAACTACTTCTTCCTGACACTTCCCTCACACTGGGGCTTGGCAGTATCTTGAATTAGCAAGTTCCAGGGACTAATTGTACACTGTTGTAAAAAAAAGCTAAGAAAAAGGGTTGCATTGGTTTCAACTTCACGTCCTCTTAGTTTAATTAAATATTGCTTTGTTCTTAAATTATGAGAGATCCCTTAGGACTTATTATTTCTGTGGTTATGGGACCCAGAATTTTGGGGCACCATGCACTTTGCCAGATGTAATGGACAGATAAGCCCCTATTCTGCAGCCAGTTATGCACCTACCTCTTCTCATACGCTGGAAAAGCACAACGGGTTAGCTGCTCAGTCTACAGCCAGGCACTGTGGAGAACTGTCTCTGCCCCAAACAGCTTATAACCTCAAAAGAAAGTCAAGCAAGTAACAAAAACCAAGAAAACATTTAGAGTGAAGAATATTATTTCAGGTCTCAGTATCACTTTATGATATATTACCGTATCAGTGTCTGTGTAGGAACTGACTGCAATTTCTTTCACGTGATTAGGCTGTGAGGTCCCTTAACTTTAATGGGGCACTACACAAATAAAGAATGCTGCGGGTGAAAGCAGAAGCTGGATCACAGCACTGACCTCCTTAGAAGCCTCTTGTGGGCAATAAGGCCAAAGGCTTTTTGAAAGTTGAAAATCAATTTTAATAGTAGTCTTTCTTTTATTCACTGCCCTGTAGAAGAGATCTTCTTTTGTTGCAATGCTGATTTGTCTGTAATTTTTCCTGGTAGCATCTTAGAATTACTTGAAATTTTAAAAGACAAGAAATTTTCTAAATAGAAAGAGTATTTTTTTACAAGGACAAATGCTCTTTTAAAAAATTAATAACAGTTTTTGATATATTTGCCGTAGCCATTTTGGCAATCTGTTTTAAATTAAATACTTGACATAGAGTTTCTTTAGCATTCCGTGACAAAACAATTTATAGACATTTTAAAAATGATTTTGATAATTTGCATAATCATAGAATCATAGAATCATTTAAGTAGGAAGAGACCCTCAGGATCATTGAGTCCAACCATAACCTAACTCTAGCACTAAATTATGTTTAGTAATGGATGTTTAGTAAGCCATGTTTAGAATGGATGAGAAATTATTGAAAAAATAGGCCTAATTGGAACCTATGCCTAGGAAGAATTAATAGCACACAAAAAAATTTCCAAACAAACCTCCATGCTAAATCTGCAAGCAAAAAGCCATTCTATAACACCATAGTCCCTGCCTGAGATCAAATCAGAGATCTGATCTGAGACCGTGTAACACAGGAGTCTAGCTATTTTACACTGCAGTTTTACAGGATAAAGGCTCCATTCAAGTCCTGTCCCCAGAAAGCTACTGCTCACCTAAAACTTTTCTACCCCTGCAGCTCTTTAACTAGAATATTTACTGTTTGATTTTCCTTGAAACAGTAAGATACCAAGACATTCTTTTGCTTTTTGAATCACCTCACGTGTAAAAGGGAAAATTTATGGGTAACTGCTAATTCTCTTCAGTCTTGAAGCTATCATCAGAGCAAAAATATTTGCAGATGAATCACATTTTCATTTAACCATTTCAAGAAGTTATCCCTCAGACATGCGTCGCCAACTGGATTACCACTGCTGGTAACATTGCACACAGTTGCAAGTGTTTTCAGGACCTGTCAATAAAACCAGCTTTGCGTCCCTGTTAGAAACTAGATATGCTCTTGCAGGACTTTATTCCAGAAGTCAACTGTTGGAATTGCATAGCCCAACTGCATTCATTGAAGTCCACTTCCACGTTTCAGTCTGTCTATCCACCAGCCACCTAATGCAGACTAGTGGGGCCTTAAACTGTTGCGTTCTTAACAGGAGATTTGCAAGTCAAAGTGAGTAGTTCTGTATTTCCCTCTCAGCCTGCTCCAACTGAATTCTTCAGTGGCTGGAGAGGAGAAAGCTTATCAGCTTTCTTATCAGTGGATATGCTTGTGAAGTCTCTCTCTTAATAGCTCCTTAGTTCCTGAAACCTTCAGTATTGTAATGTCCAAGATTGCCACCCCTTGTGAGGCTGGATGGAAATCGGCTGCTGGGCTCGAAGGTTACAGGAGGATCAACAGGTACTTAAAGAAAACATCAGTGTGTAAGTCCTGACAAACAACTGAGAAGTCCATTATTATATTTAAATATGTATGCATTTCAGCTTGTTTGCTTACAGAAATATCAGGAGGGACAAATTGTATGCCTCCTGTTGAAAGATGTAGTCAAACGTGTTTGTGAGTGTTGCTAATATGGCAACAAAAAGACTTGCAGAGCCATTTTTCCTCATGGGAATCCCTTATGGCAATTCCTATAGAACTGGTGGGAATTCTTAAAATTTCTAGTACAGAAGAGATTATATACACTTCCAGAGTAGAGAAAACCCATGTGAACGTGACCTTTCCCTTAGTTTTCTGCAGGAATAAACCTCTCTGGCTTCATGTATACAACTGAGAGGAGCACAAACAGCACAAAACCACTCTTTCCTGCTTATACATCAAGCTTTCTAGATCATTAAATGAAATGTAAATTCTGTAATCTAAAACTGAAAACCCTGTTGGGGGCTGAAATATCTATTTTTCCAAAGCCATTTTTTCTGAAGAAGGAATGTGGGAATCCTTGTCAGCATTTCATAATAAGGCAGAGTTTTTAAAAAATCTTGGAGAAAACTGATGTGTCTGAGCATACAGATTCTCAAGATCTTTCTGGTTGTCATCCCACATACAGGTCAGTAATTTCACATGACCCCAACTATTAATATAAATAGCAGAAGAGGCTGAATTTGTTAGTTACAAGCCAGCTTCTAACTGCTTGGTGCTGCAGCGCCCCAGCTGAGCCCTGCTGGTTTGTGCAGAGGGATGAAAGAAAAAGGTGGTCCAGAGTTTTTAGAATGTACACTCACTGTCTTATCAGAAAATAAATACATGAAAATAATGAAGAAACAATTTTACAGGCAACAGTGTGAGATTCTGCTCTATTCCAAGTTCATAAATGGATGCCAGCATAGATTAATCACATTCATTAAGAACCTGGAGATGTAGATCTTGCATGCTCTGAATTTTCCCTAGTCTAATGACTGTATAAGAAGCCTCAGCTCTCAAATTTGGTACCTGTTGTAGACATTTCAAGAGTCAGAACATGATCCCTCAGTCTTTCCTAACATTTTCATGCCTGAGTTCCTTTATTAAAAAAACCAAAAAAGTCTTGGCATTCTTAAAGATGATTTGCCATAATTTTTCCTCTCAACTACACAGATGTCACAGACAATACAAGTATGCAAAAAGATTACCGTGGATTTGTCAAGGTATGTCAAGACAGACAAGTATTAAGAATAACAACATCATTCCTTGCATGTTTAAACATCACTTGGCCTCTTGGGTGTGATACTTTGATACTTCACAATGTATATTCATAAAATGTTTCCTGGAATGTAAACTAATGTCTATTTTTACTTGGTTTTAATTTTTAGTCCTAAAATGAGATCGCTCCAAGTGTAATTCTGGCCCCTGAGGGCCTCTGCACAGTACAGGGATCTGCTCATAGAGCTGGCACAACATGCAGCTTCTAGAATGACACCACAGAACAGATCTCATTGTTTTCAGGTTGTGACTCAGGATATTTCTTGGCCATCTCAAGTCTGCAGTTTTTTGTAGTAGCTAATGGGTGTGCTATAGAAATAGTATGTGTATGCAGACAGCCAACTTGTAAAGCAATGAAACTGCAACCATCCTAAATGCAAAGTTTAAAACTTACCACTTGCTTTGATTTCTGTGTATTAATCCTTGCAAGCGCTCGTCTAGCTGATCCATTTTGTTGCGTCACCCTGTGTACAAATATTTGCTTAGTGCTTGGAAATTCTATTCCAGCAGATTCCTTGGAATTCCCAAGTTACATGCCCTGGTAAAAACAGCATGTTCAGAATTTCAAGTGCAAATAATTGTTCTTATATAACAAGGGAGGGAGCTGGGAAACTGATACGTTAAATATTACATTTGAAGGTGTTATCAAGCACCAGTTGTTCACTTTGATAAGCCACCTCAAGGACAAAAGGTGATCTGGAAACACAAGAGGTCTCATGCTCCAATGCAAACACAAAGTTTGCAAAGGAGGGGTTGTAGAGGGAAATAATTATAAGTCATTAAACATAAAAATTAAATTAGTTTCTCTGCTTTTGCAAATTATTATATTAGCTGTAGTCTGTGTCCAGGTAATGATAATCCTTCAGGCTCTTATCTTTCCCTTCAGATGCTGGGGCTTGTTAGGGTCACCTCTTTATTAGCAAACGTTTCTATGTCTTACTCCTTGTTCATACTGCAGAGCCTAATGAAATGTATGATTCTTTGGCATTAAAAGGACACTATCTACTTGAAAAATCAAACCTATCTGAAACTCTTGTGTCTTTTGTAGTTACGTGAAGCATTTGAAGACTGGAAGAAACAGAAGGAAAGCACTGTTTCTTGGTTCTTTTCAAGAGACAAAGTATTTTTTGGAAGCAGTTTATTGTTTTTGTCATGTCAATAAGGCTAACTTTTACTACACAGATCTTTAGTAGAAGTATCATGAACTGAACTCTTCCCTTATTCATTATCCCTCAAACTTGCAGGTTCTCCTTCAAAAGATTTTCTTCTCAGCAACTGAAAATCTCTTAAGATGATCAGAAGTTTACAAGGCCAACCTGGGACTTCAGTGGGACATAAGGCAAATCTCTTCCTATGACTCCATTCTGGTTATAAAATAGTATTTCTCAACCTCACAAAGACATTGGGGATAAATACACTGAGATGTTCCCACACTGTGGTGATGGAGGTAAGTCACACAACAAGTAATAAAGTTTTAATTCTTCTGCTAAGAAGTATTTAACCTTTTCAGCCTTGAGACTGTCCTGTGAAGCTGCATCACAGAATCATAGAATGTTAGGGATTGGAAGGGACCTCAAAGATCATGTAGTCCAATCCCCCTGCTGGAGCAGGAACACCTAGACAAGGCTACACAGGAATGTGTCCAGAGTAGGAGACTCCACAACCCCCCTGGGCAGCCTGTTCCAGTGTTCTGTCACCCTCACTGAGAAGAAGTTTCTTCTCAAATTTAAGTGGAACCTCTTGTGTTCCAGTTTGCATCCATTACCCCTTGTCTTATCATTGGTTGTCACCAAAAAGAGCCTGGCTCCATCCTTGTGACACTCACCCTTTATATATTTGTAAACATTAATGAGGTGACCACTTAGTGTCCTCCTCTCCAAGCTAAAGAGACCCAGCTTCCTCAGCCCTTCCTCATAAGGGGGATGCTCCACTCCCTTAATCATGTTAGTTGCCCTGTGCTGGACTCTCTCCAGCAGTTCCCTGTCCTTCTGGAACTGAGGGGCCCAGAACTGGACACAATATTCCAGATGTGGTCTCACCAGGGCAGAGTACAGGGGAAGGAGGACCTCTCTCGATCTACTAACCACCCCCCTTCTAATATACCCCAGGATGCCATTGGCCTTCCTGGCCACAAGGGCACAGTGCTGGCTCATGGTCATCCTGCTGTCTACCAGGACCCCCAGGTCTCTTTCCCCTACACTGCTCTCTAATAGGTCATTCCCCAACTTATACTGGAACCCGGGGTTGTTCCTGCCCAGATGTAAGACTCTACACTTGCCCTTGTTATATTTCATTACATTTTTCCCCGCCCAACTCTCCAGCCTGCCCAGGTCTCGCTGGATGGCAGCGCAGCCTTCTGGCGTGTCAGCCATGGCAGAAGGAGCCGGTGGACACTCCACATCCTGTACCACAGGCCTCCCTCCACGGCCACAAAACCGGCACCTGGCGAGGCCGGGGTGCCCGCGCTTCCGCTGGGGCTCTGCTCTCTGCACACACCGCCCCGCGGCCAAGTGCTATTTCAAACCGCCGAGCCCTGCCCCGCCAACACAGCTTGCCCGCCCTTTCTTTACCACGCCCTCGGCAAACCGCCGGAGCAGCCCTGCGCGTCCTCGAGGTAAACCCGCCCCGCCCCGCCCCGCCCCGCCGGGCCTCTCTCCTCACGCACCAGCCGCCGCCATTGCCCCGCCCCCCACGCTGGCCGCGGGGAGGCGGAGCGCAGCGCGCGTGCGCCGTGAGCCACGCCCACCCTGGCACACGGGCGCCACCTAGCGGCGCCCGCGGGGAGCCGTGTGTCTCTGCCGCTGCCGCGCTTCCGGTCTCCATTTTACGCCAACGACAGCGGGCCGGAGGTTGAGGCGGTGCTGCGGGCAGAGGGGCCCAGCCTGGGTGGGCGCTTTACCGGGTACTGGGCTGTGCCGTCTGTCTTCCTTCTCCGTGGGTGCGGGCGCGGAGGGAGGGGGCCCACCCCGGGAGGGGAGATATGGGGGTGGCGGCTTGGGTGAGGGTGCGCCCGTTGGCCCCGCGCCAGCCCCGTCGCTGTGGCTACCGGCGGGGAGGGGGTGCCTATGTGTGACGTGCTGAGCCGCCCCTCTCTCTGTTTGCTCCCCCCGGCTCGGCGGGCAGACCTGGGCCGCTGCCGCCGCCCTGCCCGCGGTGTGAGCGCCAGGACGGGGATGGGCTCCCTCAGCTTCCCCGGGAAGTTCGCCCGTTGACGCTGAACCACCCGGAACGCCCAGAGACTTGAGCGGCTTCGTCTCCCTGAGGAGAAGAGAGGGGCAGGGCCGGGCGCCCCTGCCAGCAGCATGGACCAAAGCGTCGTGGATCACCCGGTGACCCTCATCATCAAGGCCCCCAACCAGAAATACACCGACCAGACCATTAACTGCTTTCTGGAGTGGACTGTGGGCAAGCTAAAATCTCACCTGTCTAATGTCTACCCCAGTAAGCCGGTGAGTTGTTGGCCAGCCCCTTTTTCTTCGTCTTGTCGGTAGGACTGGCATTGCAGTAACGTCTGGACAGTCAGTCGAGACTTTCTTTAGGTTCTCTGCAAGATAAACAAGGAACAGCCCTACTGCCAAAAAGCCATCTGAGTTAAGGCAGCGGCTGGGTCTCTGCTTTCAGGGAAGTTGGCAATAGAAATAACTACTCTTTTATATGGTTTAAGAAGATCAGAATATACCATCCCAAAAGGTGGTGTTGCTGAAGACACTTACTAATGCTTCATTTAACTTCTTTAGGCACTGGAGTTTATGTATCTCAGTTAACTCGATTTAAGACTGATTTTGGTAAATGTAAGAGTTCTGTCAAAGTAATTACACTACTTCAGTGATATCGCTAGAGTTACTATGATCAAGTATATTTACTGAGGTGTAGAGCAGATAGATGTTTATTCATAATATTGTTTGAAAAATGCAGTTGAACAATCTCCAGAATTATTTTTTTCCTCCCTCTGCATAAAGCCTTTCTTTTTTTTTTGAGGTGTGCTGAAAACTCTTCCTTCAGATGTTCTACGAACTTGTATGACAGTTGTGACTGTATTTTGAAAGTTAATGTAAATGCTTATATGTTTTTGTCCTCTGAGGAAAATATGATTTATTTCTAAGTGCTTTTAAGCTCTAAATTTGGCAGTTAAAAAGAGGCTATGAGGAAACTTATAGATAATAATTGAAAGATAATATTGTACCTGTTTAGAATTGCAGTCATACAGAACAGTATGTTTGAAAATTTGTTCCAGAAAACTGCATAAGGGGAGTGACTTAGCCCCCATGTTGCAGCAGCATGTGGAGCCTAGGTTGTGTTTACATTGTAAATGATTACTATTCACCTAGTTCAGTAGAATTATTGGTATGATTGATTTCTTTTTTTCTTGGGGAAAATAAAAAGGCAAAATAGTGACTTCGTGACTCAACGGGGGTTTCAGCCTGCTGGAGAAAGCCGAAGAAAAGCAATAAACAGCTTCAGTTGCGTTACTGGTACATTGAGATCTGCTAAGCAGTATTTTAGAGTTTGTGGATTTAGTTGTTGCTATGAGGAATTCACTGCTGAGAGAGCCTGTCTGCTGGAAAATAAATAAATTCTTTCAGCTGATTGCTGCTTCCTCTTCACTAGAATCTCCTCCTGTGACGTATTTGTGTTGAAAAACTAGTTTTCTGACTCATCCTGTAATCTTGCTAAACTGGGCTTTTAGGAAGAATGCTAAATCAACAAGAGGTTTTTTTTATTCTGCATTGTAGGTTTTAACCAGTAGTACGATACCATATTTCAGTTTCCTGGAACATCTTTCTTCTGTTGAAAATTGCTTCCTCAACATGCCTTTCATCATATATGAGATATATACATATATATCTCATATATAGTTCAGAATCTCCAAATTGTTCTAGGTTAAAGAATGGGGAGTTTCTTTAGTAAATATTATCTCAGTAATTCCAATTTTATTTGGATTTACTGTACTTGCAATTAAACTAGTAACTTAACACAATATTTTTAGTTCATAGAACCTTTCAAGTTAAAGTAATGACATGGGCTTAATAGGACGTCTCCTATATATATATATATGAGATGTTGAAAAGTGTAGTTTTGGCTTGGTATGTTTTTGATGTTGAGTGTTAACTGTTTTTTTCAGAGTTAAGTCTTTATGCTTTTAGAAGCTTTTTTCCTCCTTCCCCCCCCCCTTTTTTTTTTCTTTTTAAACCAGATCATGTCCAAAGCTTGTTGATTAAATTTCTATATTCCCTGATTGTGATAGACCCTGGAAATAACTTCTGTTACAATGCTATTTTAAGAGTGCAAGAGTACATCAGAACACAGATGCTCTGTACAGGTATTGCAGTGTTCTGGGAAGTGCAGGGTGTAAAATAGAAATCAGTTGCTATCATGCCTATACATACTCTCAAATTTTCACTTGTGACTTTTACCTCATTCTCCTATATACATCTGTAAATTAGTTGGTAAAGTGATGGTAACTGTAAATGTTGTCCTTAAATTTACAATTTATTAAGAGTATATCTTCAGAAAATGGAATGGTTAAAATAGGCAAACAAGAAGTTAGGCCTTGAGGCAGCAGTGTTTGTGATTTTACTGGATTAATTTATGTAAATGACTTGGCTAAACATGTGCAAATTCCAAGTATAGGCAGATTTAGATTAGTATGTATACCAGCCTTAATAAAAACTAAACCAAAGTCAGTCACTGAATAAGCTAAATGGGTTTAAAAAAGTGTTAAATTGTTTTGTGAGTCTACACTAAGGTTCACATTCATCAATATTTTTTTCTCCCTGACTGGACCAATTTTTCATAGCTAGAGTATACAGTTAGAGTATCTCAAAGTTACAGCTTTATTTAAGAGAACTTGGAAAATCAGTCTCTATGTGTCAGTCTGGCAGATCTCATTCAGTCCATTAACTGCTGCATTGATTACACCTGTAAATGTTAATTTAAAACTGCTGTTTCTCTTTCCCTTTAGTACCTGTTATCTACTGTATACTTTGCCAACAGTTCTAACCAAACGTGGTTGTTTGGAGTTTTATCTTCTGTGGAAGAACAAGAGAGAGGCCGGGTGGCCAAAATACTGAGAGTCTTGTAGCTGAAACAGGATAGCTCAGAGATTGTTTCTGTTTCTGAAGGAAGTTGCTGCTTTAGCTTAGATTTGATGATTTTTGTAATGTGCTGGGAATAGCTAACTTGGCTAAGCATTGCAGAAGGTAGTCTTTCTTCAAAAATGAAAGAAAAAAAACCCACTGACTGATGAATTCTTGCCTTTAAATACGTAGCTTTTGGATTATGTCCTGAAAACTGTCTTCTAAACTTAAGGTTTTGGAATCATTATAGCTAATGGTATATACTTGCTTCTGAAAATGGGGATACTCTAATTATTAATTTTTTTTTTACAAGTCGTTTTTGCTTCCAGTGAGCATGCTGTTTGTTGAAGCAGGAGGTGTGGTAGTGTACCTCTTCTGGCAGAGAATGGGTTGAATGGCTTGTCCATTTACCTTGGCATGTATGAATTACTGTGTTCTTGTGTTTGTCACCTCTTCCTCCATCTGCGTTTAAAAACAAACAAACAAAAAAACCCCATGCAACAACCCAACACATTTCAGGATTCCAGAATCACTTTCACCTTGAGAATCACAAGTAGTAATCCTGTTGTTCACAGTTAGGTGTTTAAGTTACACAGGGAGGAGTGTGGGGTTTGAGACCTCATCTTCACCCGTTAATTTCTCTAGCTCAATATGTTTAGCAGTAGTCAGCATACATAGAACCTTTTCTTTTGTGGTCTTGTGGGGAGCTGAAACACCTTACTGAAGGCTCTGTAGTAGTCAGCTTTGAGGGGTCACTTTAATCTATCAGTTTTTTTCTCTGTGAAGTAGTAATATTAAGAAATAATTGGTACTACATATATCATACTTGAGAAAGTACTTAATAAGATGGGGTTGAAGGGAGGTTCATATTTAAGGTATGGAAGAGAAGAACCTGAATTTGACAATGTAGACAGCTGTATTATGAGTGGGACAGCGAAAACAACTCTATTGCCATGCTGAATGATGGTACAAATATTTGGAGTTTGTTTGTTGTATTTTGCTTGTTTTGTTTTACCTGCTTATTTCTCCTAATTAATCTCCAGATAATCTATATCAGGACCTAGGAGCAAGGTTTCTGAGACTTTTCTTCTGGTTCCACTGGTCATTCTAAAGCACAAAGTTTTAATTTGCAGGAAATCAGCGTTTTCTTTCCATGCTGCAAATTCTAGTTTTTCTAAGAAGGCTTTTCCTAAATACAAAATGCAAGTAAACTTATATTGTGTTAGCAGACTGTTCCAGCTTGAAAGGAGCAACTGAAATGGAATAGCTCAAAAGAAATTAGTTTAACATGAGTGACAAGCATTTTTTGTTGTTCTTTTAAACATAAATAGAAACAATACAACATTATGTTGAATTCATTGCAGTGTTTTAGCCATTGGAGCTCCAAATAAATACTTCTCAGTGTTGTGAGACTTAAAAAATACTGTATTATGTCACTAATCAAAAATACATAAAAATGGAGAAAAAATATAGAAAATTATTCTTCAGTAGAAGTGATAAACAGTTCTATACTATGTGTGTCAGGTTGTGCGCTTATTTTTTAAAGTAATGTGATTAATGAACAGCTAGTATGAATTTTGGGGAAAAAAAGTTAAAGCAGAAGTCTCTCGCATTTAATGTGTACTTTTTGTAACTATTTGCCTAGACTATCTGTATTTTTTCTAGTGATATGACCAGAATTTTTCAGAGCTAAAAACAAGTTCTGCAGCTTTTGTATGCTGTTTTGAGTTATAGGCAATCTGGAAAAGGCAATTGCATGAAAAAAAAAAATAAAATCCAAACCTTCTGTGAAGGCTTTTTAATCACAGAGATCTGGATCTCAGGTATTTGTGTCTTAGTATTAGTACGAATAAGACTGTAGAGTGGACAACGGAAGGCTGGGAGTGAAAGAAGCAAGATGTAAGACCAGCTATTTCATGATGGGGAAATTCTTCAGATATTGCATGTTGGTAATGCATGTCTGTTCCACTGATGTTAGGCTTGATTTCTTCATGTAGCATTTGCTTGTGTTAGCGCTTTCTTTCAAGTGAAAAATGCTATTGTATTAATTTAGGATGCAAGCAGAAGTTAAACTGAACTGATGTTCTGTTGTATTTTAAATATTCCTACATATAAAAAGAATTCTAAGGAGCTTTTTTTTTTTAAAAAAAAAAAAAAAAAGGGAGCTACTTATGCACATAGTTACAGCATGTTAGTGACTTGCTAGTATTAAGATTTTAAAGCTCTTACAGCATAAACTGAATGAGTAGCATCAAGGTTTTTGCTTGTTTTCTTTAGACAAGTAAGCTGTCTCTTGCTTTACTGTACTGGACTTTTTACTGTAGATAGGTACCCCAGATAGTTTCCTTTTAAAAATAATTTTGTCATTATCTCTTCTGTGTAGAATAGTTATTCTGTATAGGGAAGTTATTATCAATAGTGTGTAATTTGGTTTTGTGTTGTGTTTTTTATTCTTGTTTTTGTTGTATTTTTTTTTTTAAAAAAACCACATCATTTGCATTACTAAGATATTTTAAACAGCAATAGTGTAACAACAGGCAAAAAAGCTTACCTAAGTTTGAAAGCAACCTTAAAAAAAAATCCTGATGATGCTTTTCAATGCTTTTCTCCTTGCTTCCTCTTTTGGGGGGGGGGTGGTGGGGGAAGGAAGGAAGGGATGTGTATGGGGCAGGGACTAATAAAAGAAATTCCGTGTTGAAAAAGAATGAATTTTGTGCCCTTCTTCGTATTTTATTTGTCATTCCATCATTTTACTAACTATTTTGGGGTTTGTTTTTTGTTCTTTTTTTTACCCCAGCCACTTTTCTGTCTACTTTTTCAACAAGTGCTTGGGAAAGGGAGCAGTGTAAAGAGCAGATCTTAAAAGAAAGGAATTTTTGAATATACTTGGTCATCTTCTTGAGCAGTGTTTGCCAGCTAAGTGTTTTTAGTAGGTATGGCACTCTTGCTGAGTGCCTAATAACAGAATTCTTTTCCAGAATTAATTTGCAAGTTGGACTTGCAAAGGCTCTGAAATGTTTTTAATGCTGTCTGTTGGTGGTTGAAATTAAAAGGGGTTTTGTCATCTGCAAATGTTATCTCCAGCTGCATATCTGTACAGCAGGAAAAAGCTAAATTCCTTTCTTTGTCCCATCTCCTAGTCTACAAAGGATCAGAGACTGGTGTATTCTGGCAGACTGCTTCCTGATCATCTGCAGCTGAAAGATGTTCTCAGAAAAGTAAGCTTCATATCAGCACCATATGATATTTTATCAGAATCACTTTTTGGGAAGTGGGAATTTAGATTTATGTTGTTTAGCTTCAAATTTTCATTGTTATATTGAGAAATGTAACCGTATGATGTTGATATGTTCAGGAAAATGTGTTTTCGAGTATCCCTTGTATGTGGGATTGTGATTCTTGCAGATTGAGGCATGTTTCCAATTGGTGGGAGAGCAAGTAGGCCATGGAGATCCCAAGCAAGTGATGTGGTGTAGAGTGACTTCTTTGGAGAGTCCCATTATGGCCTAAATGGGATCATTTATTGCATTTGTGCTGATGTGGGACATAATTTAATTTCTTGTAGATACTTAAATCCAAGAACTTACATTAAAAATGGCACTTGTGTAAGCAAGTTAACGGTAATATATTTATATGCAAAACCAGAATTCTAAATTCCTGTGTGGTTTTGCTGGGAAAGCTGTTTGTTCTGGTTTTATTCGTCAGCTATTAACTGTTCCAATGCTATTTGAAAGTTTGTTGGTTCTTGCATTTTTTTTTTCCTTTATTCTGCTTGTTTATTTTGGATAAAATAATTTTACTAATCAAACCTTGGATTTTTCAGTCAGCATTTAAATTAAATCTGAATCCTGAATACACATGACAACTGATGTAGGAAATCTTGAAATACACTCACTTGGTTCTCAGATAGGTTCAAATAGTTTGGATTGCTATCAAGTAATAGAGACTTCCTTAAGTTAGTGAAGTACTTAAAATGAATAGAAAGAGTAAGATATTTAGAGCAGGTTGTCAAGAACTTTGCTTCAATTTTGATGGTAACACAAAACATAGTGCATTAGGTTGATTAAACTCCTTGTAAACAGATCAGGATTCATCAATAGCAAATATTTGGAAAATACTTCAGGTCATTAAACAATTACGCAGTTTTTAATCCTATGAAATAGGTAAACTCTGTAATACAGTACCTGGGTGTTGATAATTTTTTTGTAACGTATTAAGGTAAAAACCGATGTACGGACTGCAACAGTGGGTTACAGTTTAGTATGGAGGAAAGTCTCTAAAGGAGAATAATGCTTTAGTGAAAGCGGGCAGCTGAACTTGTGTATTAACTATGGAGAAACTGATGCAGAAGAAACTTGAGTATTGCTTGAGTACACTCTGTTACTTTATGAATTCATTCTGAAAAATATTTTTATTAAATTGGATTTAACTGCTTACCAAAAAATGATTGAAATTTACTGTGTATAGGTTGACTAGAAAACAGGAGCTGGACTATTGCCAATCAGCATATGTTCTGTACCATTTAAAAGTTCATGAGAATGGTTACGTAATTTACCTCAAAGCTTAGTTTTGCTTGTTAAGGACAAAATGAAGTCTGAATCCGTTAAATTCACTCGGCCTGGTTACAGCAGACTAGTTTTAGGGAACACAATTTCAGAACTTTCTTATGTGCTAGAGGAGAAACTTTGCATAACTAATGTCTTCCTTCGCCATGCAGGGGCTATATTTGACTATAAAGGCATTTTAATAGCGATAGACCTTGGGTTTAGTCAAAGTAGCTTTGTGTTTAAGACTGATGTTTCTAAATTCACTAAGTTAAAAATGTGTGTTGGCAGAAGAGGAGGTTTTCTTGTGCTCAAGCTTTTAAGAGCTTTTGGAAAAAAGGTATGATTACTCTTCAGTCTCATTCTCTGCCATATTCTTACTAGTTGATTAGCTATAAATTCCTAATGTTATCTGAGGTTTTACTAAATCTCTGAATTTAGCTTTGTGATACTTGCTTTTTTGATACTGAGCAATGTCATTGCGCTGATATAAAATACCTTGAGGCTGGAAGTTGTGGCAGTCTTCAAGCATTGTGATGTCCAACATGTTATGTGTAAATAGTAATATATTACAATAAACTGTCACATTGAATAAAGCTGTACACTGTAAGGTTACATGTAAAATGCCTTTCTGAATGGCAAAAGCTCTTATCGAGAAAGAAAGTGACTAGTTTAGGTTAAAGGCTTTTGGTGTGATCAGAATGCTGATCACCTGCATTTAGTGCTTTCTGATCATTGCTTACTATCACCAGCTAGTAAGAAATTAATGTAATAGTGAGGCTGTGCTTGAGGCTAGAAACTGATACATGTGTGGGAATTTAAATGAACATGTACCTGGATAGGCTCTGCTAGTGGTAATGCATAATGGTCTATAAAAGCAGTTACGCAGTTTTCTTTATTCCTAAAGGTTAAAACTTAAAAATGACTAAACATCTAGTTTAACTTTTTTTTAAGAGTTTAAAAAAACTCCAAACCTGGTATTTCTAAATGTCATGTCATTAAAAACTGCAGTTTGACTGTACCACACTGGTTTTGGAAGAGGGCAGAGGGGTTTTTTGTTGCTTTTCTTGTTTAAAATTTGGTTACTAGGGAATCTGTAGTGTGCAGTTTAAATATAGTCATAGGTGTTCCTGTTGCTATGGCCATGCACACTTGAGGCACGTTGATATAGTGGGCTTCAGATTGAAGTTGTTATGGCATCCACATTGGGGGAGGGAGCACATTCATGAAGAATTGGTGTGGGCTGATTACTTGCATGCTGGCATGGCTTCAAGCAGTGCCATTCATTTGTTTTCTCACTTTCAAATATTTAGGAATATGCAAGTCCCATCTAATGCTTCAAGTAGCATTGCCTGAGTGTGGGGCTCTTCAGTTGGGCATCTGCAGGTCAGGCTTGAGCCAAGCTTAGACTGGAGTGAGGTGGAGGCAGTGGCTGATGTACTTTTCTAATCTTGGTTGGCTTGTGGCATTCCAATGCCTACATTTTTCTTTTACCCTGATGTCTTTACTGAACAACACTCTTCGTTAGATCTCAATGTAAATGTAAGCATTCTTAACTCTAGGGAAACCATCTCCTGTAAAGGGTTTGAGATTTTTCTAAGATCAAAGATAAAGCTTATGATATACTTTCCCATGTTTTTCTATATGGTCTTCCACTGGTTCTGCTATACTGCAGTTCTAGGACAAACTGGGGGTAAGTGAATGTTCAATATGTTATTTTGGGCAGCTGCTAAGAAAATATTAGTTGTGAAACAATAGATTTCTCTTGTGTTAGGCTCAAGTTTTGCTTTATGGGTTCTTTACTGATTGCAAATGCAACTCTGAAAGTTGAATTTGTAGACATTTTTTGCTTGTAAATTTCTCAAATATTGTTGCTTTAGCTCTTAAATTTCTTTAATTTTTAGCAAGATGAATATCATATGGTTCATCTGGTATGTACTTCCCGGACACCCCCAAGCTCTCCAAAACCCAGCACCAGTAGAGAAGGTCACGGAGCTTCAACCTCCAGCAGTAGCTCAGTGAGTTATTTTTTTATACACAGGACATGATTTTCTTCTACACTGAGGAAGCATTCCAGGAATATCTGTTCTGATTTTTAAAATTTGACTGTTTAATAGTGTTGTGAAAGTAGATCATGCCATATGAATTTGTACACTTAGACCTGATTATTTAAGGATGTCACTTTGTTTATTTAAAGATTACCTTTTTTCAAATTGTAACACAATTATATTTGATTATAAAGCACTACTTTTTCTAAGCTATTCTTTATTTTAACACTCTTCATCAAAAAGTACATTTTCTTTCCATATCCTCACACCTTTGGCAGAAATTGAGCAGTATATTCAGATTTGGGGCAAAAAGAAAAAGGTTCTGATTTATTTTGTGGAAATTTGTACCGCCGAAGAGAAAGCGGTTGAATTAGTGCCCTTGTTGGGGCAGACAAGTGGAGCTTGGCCAGCATTCATTCTGCTTGACAGGAATTGGCCCGTACTTATATAGTAGCTTTGAAGTAGTCATAGTGTCTGTAAGACAGTGAGAAGTAGAAAGTGTTCTTAGTGTTTTATTAGTTAAGCTGTTCATAGAACTCTTGTTTAGGTTGTTTTGAGTCTTCCCCTCTTCACATCCTCCAAAGATGATGATCTTTGGTTGTGCTGTGTTTTAACAGAAGGGCAGTTAATATTTCTCTTGATGACGTGGTTGTTGTCACTGTAATTCCTTTGGCTTTTTCCAGAGCTTGCAGTGTCATTAAGTGGCCTTTGAAGGTTAGTCAGAAAGGAATGTACGTGATACCATTCTAGGTACTTCTCATCTGTGGTGTGTTATCAGCGTGTGGGAAATACCCTTCCAGTAATAAGCTTTGTGTCTTCATTCTTCTGTTGTTAGGGTACTGTTTCTGACTGCTGTGTGATAGTCAGAAATATGAACAGTTTAAGCAATAGTAGAGAGTGGACAGTGGTTGCATTGTGTTTTCAAAGGCTGTGTTTGCAAGCAGGACACAGGGGCTTCCTTTGTGATTGCTTTATTGCTATGTAGATCAGCTGTAAATGTCTTATTTATATGACACTATTAATGACTGCTAAGGGCAGTCAGTATGTGTAGTGTTAAGTTCATAATACTTTGAAGGAAATAACCTAAACCCAAAGCTTGAATGGCCTTTGTTCTTCTATTTGTTTTTTATTTCCCCCTCACTGTCTAGTTGTAAATTTTTCTTGTTTTCATTTGTAGGGCAAATGTGGTATGGGTGTCTTAAGTAACTGCAGCTCCTCACTTCCTGAGTTGTCAAAGCTGAAGAGGATTTTCTACTGAGTAAACATTACAGTAATGCTTAGCAACAGGATTTGGGGATCTATTAAAAATACGTCATGCAACTTAATTGCCAAATTGTGGTCTTTTTATGGTGACAAATAATCTAAGAGAGCTAGATGTCCTGTTTCCAGAGTTAAGTACTGATCTTGGAAAGCATTGAAGATCTGCCACACTAGATTTAGGGGTGTTTCTGGGAGCCTAAGTAGTTCCTCACCATTTCCCTGTTCCTACCCCCTACCCACTCCCGGCAGTGAGCACAGCAATTTGGATTGGGCAGCTGGCACAGTGAAGAGGAGAATAAGTAGAAGGGGAAACTGAAGGCAAGAATACAGGAATGGTATTTTAAGTCACTGCAGGCACTATTGTCTCTAAATAGAAAGTTGTAACCTGACCTTGTAGTTACTTTTGTTAATGGTAGTGACTAGAATTTTTTTTGCTACTAAATACTCTTTGGATTAAGCTTTAGTTCGGTTCAGCTTTTTGAAACTTTGATTCCCAGTGGCTTGTGGTTTTCTTTGGGACCTATTGAGCACTGAGTCTTCCTGAAAACTTTTTTTTTAATATGCGCACCTGAGTGCAATTTTGAATTTCTGTTTTTACTAAAGGCTTGCCAGAACCAATAAAATGCCAGAAGACTTGCCTGGGGCTTATATTTTCTATAAAATTTGTGACAAAACATTAAAGCAGATAGTTTTTTAAGACGTAGTGGTAAATCTTGTAACTATGGCAAAAAGATGCCCAACCTCAATTTTATTTATTTTTAAGAGTGCGGATCGTTCTACATCAACTGCTGCCTCACCTACAAACCAAGAAGCTTCGTCTACATCGTTGAACACTAGTGCAGATGGAGTGAGGCATCGTAACCTTCCACAAGCACAAAGCAATCCCATACCAAGCCACCAGTTCCCTTATTTAATGCAAGGGTGAGTTTGAAGGAATTGTCAGCTCTTCGATATTCTTTGAAGTACTTTAAATGTTCAGTTACAATTATGTTTCTTTCACAGTCTGCAAAATGATTTGATAGTTCATCTTGAAGCATAAAGTCGCATTTTGAAATATTTTAATATGAACATTAATGTTTTTAGCAAGGAGTCAATTGAAGAGTAAGTGTCCTGGTGCTCCCCTTCAGGCAGGTGTTTTGTTGTTTGTTTTTTTTTTTCTTCATGCTTTCTGCCCTCAACTTTCTGTTGATAAGTGCAGCTGTAATATTTATTTTATCAGCTACATTACTAGTTACATCCACCAGATAATTGCTTCTGGTTGCTTTTTCTAGTCCTTTATTGTAATCATCAACACTAAATTCTTACCAGAATATGATGATTCTTAGTTTTTGACACATACTGCTCCACATTGGATTCAACTGAGAAGTGATATGCAGATGTTTTGAGTATGTGTAAGTGGTTGTGTATCTACAACAGAATTTTAAAGTATTTTCATATATACCCATGAAATGTAACCAGTGTATATTTCTAGATCAAATCTGTTATGTGACTTTCAAGATTATGTAATTTTTTTTTAGCTTAAAAAAGCAGCTATAGGAATTTTTAAGCCATGTGACTGTTGCAGCTTCTTAAACTTTCTTTATTTTCTTCCAAGGGGAAAACAGGGAGATAGTGCATTCTGAGATGATAGCTGTCATTTCCTCAGGGAGCAGTTTAAAGATTTTTTTCTGACAAGGTGTTCTCCCAGTACTTTGTAGACTGAAGAATGTCCAAACAAACAAAAAAACAATGAACCTGCTAACAGTAACAGTTGTTAGTGTCACTGGAAGGAAAATTGATTTGAAGAACTGTTGAAAATGTATTTAATTTCAGTTCAACTTACTTGCTCTCTTGTCAGAGTTAACCTAGACTTTACTAGTCTTCACTAATTTTCACCCTGAATTCCTTCAAGTCTTTTTAATTATTTATCTGAAATGTATTGTCTGCTGGGAAGAAACTGCCTTTTCAGTGGGTGGAACACTTTTATTGTTCAGACCACATGTATCTCTGTAGAAATCGTTATACTTGCTTTTATGACAAAGTTGGTGATGTTAGGTTGACTGTCAAGGCCGTTGTTGGGTGTAATATAAATTCATTCCAGAAGCAATTTCTTGTGTAAATTACTGATCTGTAAGAAGTTTAATAGTTTTCTAATTAGCTTTTCATGTAAGCATACCCTGAGAGTGAGTTTTTCATCAGTGTGCATGGCGAACTGAATAGCCTATGGACTTTAGAAAGGCAAGAGAACCATTGTTCAGTCTTTAAACTGAATTAATTCAATTAAAATACAGTGAGAGGAATCAGTTTGGAAGACATTACTGTGTTTGAAAAAAAGGGTAACTGAAAAAATAAAATACTAAGTCTATGTCTGTATTAGCAAGTAGTGTAGATTGAGAGGAGTGGATCTGTAGACTGACAGGTGCTGAGAACCCAACATCAACGCTGCTCATATTTCAGGGTTTTCTGTCTTATTTGGACTATCTCTAGTTTGGTCACCTGGAATAGGTGCCTGTTTGTGGCTGAAGAGCATTAGCAGTGCACCTAACCGCATCTTTAAATTTAGTGAAATC
Organism: Columba livia; assembly: GCF_036013475.1. NCBI lineage: Eukaryota > Metazoa > Chordata > Aves > Columbiformes > Columbidae > Columba > Columba livia. Next base: position 50,315,476 of record NC_088603.1, on the reverse strand, counting down.
CAAAAGGAATCTGGCTTGTGATCCAAGAGCATCCTATCCTGTGCTGCAGACAGAACTGTAATAAGAGTAGGTAACTAAAGATTTGCTTCAGAAGTGCAGCCGTGACCTGAAAAGAAGTACCAAATCAACAAATCTTAAATAATCTTAGGACTTTTTTGTAAAAGTAATTTAATCAAACGCTATCAGAATTTAAGGTAGTTCTTTGCTGCAGACTGCTGGACGCTGGCTGTGCTCTGTTCCAAATAGTCGTTGCCAGTGCCTGCTGTAGTTTGCTGTTGTCTTAGAAAACCCTTTTTAGTGCTTTCAGTAATTTTCTCAGATGCATCTGTTTTTGCTTCAGGGTGCTGCTACTTGTATTCCAGCAATAAGAAATGCCTTCTGGTTTTTAGCTGCTTTCTTAAACATCATTTGAGGTGATGTGATCTGGCTTTAATGTAATTTCTACACAGACCGAGACTTGTTAGGAACAATGAAGACTTGTAGCTGAAAATTGTGTTGCCTTTGTGGATTTTTCTTACTGTGTCATGACCAAACGTTCTTATTCTAGCTGCATGGTGAACTATAGGCTCTACTGGTAGGGAAGGGTCTCCAAATATTTGAAAAACTATGTGACAGTCAGTTTTCTTGAGCATTTTGTCACACTTTTGTTACTAAAGTAATTTGTACAAATTAGTGATATGAACGGTAGGTGATTAAATGATGGTTTTGATGGTTTTCCAGTTCTTAGTACAAAGCTTCGATGTGTGACTTGAATACCCTTTGGGAAAACAGTTAACTCAGATTTTTAAAGTGCTTTCTCTGTAATATTTTAGCACTTCCTGTTGCTTTTTGGGTTTCTGTAATGCTGTTTCCTAAAAATCTAGACATGAGGTGAGACTGGGCAAGTAGTTTATATATCTACCAAGTCGTTTTGTCGCTGTGCAGAGCCAGGACAGTGTTGTCTGCTTCTGTGGACACAGTCGTGGATCAGGGCCTGCTGTGCTGCACAGGTGCAAATAGAACAGATGGGCTCAGTCCTGAGATGGCTTGCAGTTTGGATTGGAGAGTACTTGGGAGCAGTAAAGAGACAAAAAACATCGAGACTGTGAGATTATTTGTCAAGTGTGGGCAGCCTGTCTGAAATGTTTTCATATTGCGTATGTAGTAATGTTTGAAAGCGAGCAACAAAGTTGCACACTGACAGCATGCTGTATGTTCAAGGACATAAATACCTTGTTTCATGAGTAGCGTTTGCTTGCTCTGTATATTTCTTTTAAACTAGCAAGTAATGTAGCAGAGCGAGGATGTCAAACTCATTTTCATCAGGGACCACATCAGCCTCTTGGTTGCCTTCAAAGGGTCGGATGTAATTTTAGGACTGTATAAATGTAGGAGTAGTTACATTTGTAGGCCTAAAATTACATTCAGCCCTTTGAAGGCAATTGTGAGGCTGCTGTGGCTCCTGGTGAAAATGAGTTTGACACCCCTGTAGAAGAGGATATTGAAATATCACTTCAAGTTGATATCCTAGGCTCCTATAAGACTAACACTAAGTGACATGTTTTTGTGGGTCAAGGTCATGAAACAAATGCAGTTTTTGTCAGTCATGCAGATGACAGATACTGAGCTTTTCTGAATATAAAGTTTTATTTTTCCCTTAGTGGTGAGCAGTATCTTCATGATGACACCAGCTAACTAGCCAGACCTTACCCTCAAATTGAATCCCTGTTACTTCATTTTGGGTGTCTTCTGTAGACTCAGAGAAGTAATTCTGAGATTTATAGCAACTTAAAGAGTGGCATACCTCTCTTTTCAGAATATTCTGAATCTGCCTGTACCATTTGAGCCTTAAAAACTGGATTTTATTTTTACTTATCTAACTGTTCTACTGTCTGTTCTTCTTTGTTCTCCAATCTTGGAATGTGCTTGTCTATCTAATTTGCTTCTCTGCTTGTGCTGTTGCTGCCTTTCTTTTGAAACTTTCTTTTGAAATATTCTGCTTCCTGCCTCTCTTTGCTCTTTTTGGAGAAAGATGAGGAGAAAGCACATGTTACTTTCCCTTTTCTTCTAACAGCAAGCTACCTTGCTTTGCTGAGAAAAGCCTCTTCCTTTGGAGAGGTTCTCCTCACTGAGATACATTACACTGTGTTTAGAGTTGTTCCTGAATTTCAGAAGCTGACTTAATACCCTGGCAGCTGTAATAGCTGTGTAAGTGACATCATCTACCTCATTCTGATTTTTGGTGAGCAAATAAAATACTGCTGAGCTAGTTGGCATTCTAAGGTAGAAGCCAGTTCTTGAATATTTATGTCTACTTTTTCTTGTTAATGGAGTCAGATCTCGAAAAGTTAAGCCTTGCTTTTCAGTCCCATCTCCTAGAAAAGCCATTGGAGGGTGGGGTGGGGGTGGGGGGAGAAAAAAAAAAAAAAGGAAAAACAAAGCAAACAAACAAACCCCAACAAAACAACACTAAAACCAAACCCCAAAAGGTTTGAATGTGAAAGGAAAGAAAGTGACATAACTGAAATATTTTGTGGTTTGTCATGGTTGACTGGTTTCTTAATCTACTATTAAGCTTTAAGACATCAAGAAAGAGTTGGAAAGAAAGTAGAGGCTCAAACGTGTAATATTTCTAAAAGATATATTGGTGAAGTAGAACTGTTAGCTCAAGGCCTCTCAACTTAGTTTTAGAGAAGAATTGCCCTAAAGTCTTCAACTGATGAGAAAAATAATTAGTGAATTCCTGCAGAACTTATTCAGGCAAGTTGGGTAGCACTGCTTTTGGTGGCTGAGCTGGAGAAATAGATGTGATTGAACAGTGAGTGATCCTGCCTATTTGCATCCTCATGTGATACTATAACTGCTTGAAATTGAGATATTTCTCACTGATTTGTCACAATGTATTACTTAACGACACCCATGTGGAATGTTGGAATCATCTTGATATTTTGAGGGTCAAATGTTTGTAAGGGGTTCAGCGTTTTGTGAATTTTGAAGGAGTCTTATTTCTGAAAGTGTTTGCCAGTTCAGGGGATAGAAAAACCCATTCTTAAAGCTTGCAGCCATAAAGATAAGAGCATGATTGATGTTTTTTCAATAGCAGCTTGACACCTATGCTGTTCCAGCATGTTAATTATGTATAAGAAAGCAGCATCAGCAAGGCTGCCAGTTCACCCTTGCAATTTGTGAAAGAAACCTGAAGTATTACCTATGATTATCTCAATTCGTATCTGGTATCAGGAAAGCAACTTTTGCTTTTTTCTTTTTTTTTTTTTTCCTCCAAACTATTGTCAAAACAGGTTATGACTAAATCCAAACATAGCAAACAGTTTTAGCAGAGGTCATGGTGTTGTATGGCAGACTCTTGTCCAGAATTATAGTGAAATACTTATTCATGTGTAAGATGGAAAAAAGATTTTAATGTCTTCCTCCCATCTTTCTGTCTGGGCATGTCTTGCATATCTAAATGCCTGGTAGACTAATGAAATCTCTTGGTGATATCTTTGCAGGGAGTGCCTTGCTTAGGGAACAGGTGTAGTCTGCAGTACACTTACAGCAGTCTCAGCTTTTGCTGCCTGCAGTCTGAATAAACTTTTCTTCATGCTTTATACTCTCATGCTGTCCTGAAAGATGTCCTGGTTTACTACAGTTCACTGCATCAAAATCTTTGGGGAAAGAGTTGGAAATCTTGCCAAAACATGCTATATGCTCTAGGAGGTAAGAGAGGCTAAGAAGTTTAAAAGCAGACAAAACCAAACCTTAAACTTATGTATAGGAGCATTATATCTATTGCATGTGAACTGGAGTTAAAAACCCATAGGGTCAAGAATCATTTATGCTCAAAATATTGAGGGGGGAGGGAAAGTAAAACATTTACAGTGTTCTTAGTTATGTTCTTCAGAAGCCGTATCTGAAAGATTAGTTTGTTGTCCTTGCTCATGTTCATTTCTTCATGTCTTTGATCACAGTAGTATTACAGGTATTGCTTCTAAGAGGTAGTTACAGAATCCAGTAAGTTTTCCCATTACAGGTCCTGCAGCACCTTTAAGGTTGACCTTTGAACTTAAAAGTAATTGTCTACAATTGTGTACACAACTTCGAAAAATTTTCCATGTGATTTTTGTCTCAGAGATGCAACTAGTGCCAGACATCTAAGTACAAAAACATAAATCCTCTTTCTATAGAAATAACTTTGGTTATTGATTTATTGTATAAAAGTATAGTGCTTTATTGTAATGGGTGGGATGATCTTATTACACGGTGTTTCAGTGTTATTTCAGTGCATTATTTACGGGGACAAATGAAGAATGCTGCTTTAATTGCTTTTTAATATTAGTGAGTTTTATAAATGTGGCATTTAGAAACTGAATACTTTTCTTTAAATCCTTTTATAGCAATATAGGCAACCAATTTCCAGGTCAAGGTGTTCCTGCTGGATTTTCTATGTATCCTGCATTCAGTCCCTTACAGATGATCTGGTGGCAACAAATGTATGCACGTCAGTACTACATGCAATAGTAAGTCTGCATTATCTTAGGTAGTACCGAGTTACGCTAATGAAAGGAAGTTATTAAAAACTTTAGTGTTGTTTGCAGGATCAAAATGTCTGTGCCTGTGTCTGTGCTGTCTCTACACTGTTTTGTCCAGCAAATCATAAAGTTCACTTCAGGATTGGAATGAAATTGCTGTGTTAATAAGTAAAGATTTAAGGGAAAATGAAGTGTTTTTTGACGTGTATTACATCTGAAACTTTGTTTTTATTAGTGTAGAAAAGAAGACTAGAATAGGCGTAGAAGTTATGAGGCATGTTTTTTGACAAAGTAATTTTATGTTTCAATTTTTAGCCAAGCTGCTGTTTCAGCCCAGGTGACTTCCAGCACTGAGCCAGTGGGATCTGCAGTTGCCCAGGCTGTAAATTCAGAACATGCTCCTGCAAATGAGCCTGCAGCAGCACCAAATGTAGCCGTCCAGGACAACAGGCCTGTAAACCCAAATATTCAGATGAATGCACAGGGTGGCCCAGTAGTGAATGAGGAGGACTTCAACCGGGACTGGCTGGACTGGATGTACACGTTCTCCAGAGCAGCAATTCTTCTGAGCATTGTATACTTCTATTCTTCCTTCAGTCGATTTGTCATGGTAATGGGAGCCATGCTGCTGGTTTATTTGTGAGTACAACAGTTGAGTACAGCTGCAGATTTGATACGTGGAGTATGGTGATACTGTCTAATCCATTTAAACCGTGAAAATTTATCCATATAAAAGTTTAAAAAAAGGTTTAAAAAGTTTAGGCAGTGCTCCTTTACAGGAAAAAAAAATTCCAACAAGCAGAGAAGCAGATATATAAAAAGAAATAATTCTCAACGCATTTTTACAGCAAGTTGGGTACCAGTTATACCTGCAACACAGTGCTCTTAAATGTTAGTGATATGAACAGATCAGTATTGTAGAATTTTGTGCTGGAATTTTAGAAAGTGCAGGTGAGAGGAAGGAAGTTCCTGTAGGTCAAGTGTATGTCTGCATAAACTTAAACATTTGCTGCTTGGATGTTAAAGGAAAATTGTAGAGCTAAATTCTTATTTCAGAAATAACTTATGGCCTTTGTGCAGTAAATTGTGTTCGGCAGAGTTAAGGTAGTTTTACTGTAATGGTGGGTACTAGATCTGGTAGAATTGCAGGGGCTTAAAAAAATTTTAATGATTCATTATGAAGACCTAAACCTAAATCTGTTTTATTAAGAAATATCAGTACTGTTGCCATCACTTCCCTTCTATATATGAAAATACCTTAGTGATGTAAATAGAAGTGGAAAACCAAGTGATGTTTGATATTTTGGATTGATGTGATTGAGAGTTTCTTGACATGATAGTCTCTGTCCTCACAAGGACTGTTCTGTTTCTCATGCAGATGTGATAGCTGAAATCAGAATATAGACACTTGAAAATGTTAAGTGAGGCTTATTTAATTTACCATGATAATGTGGTTCAAACCATAGCTGAAGTTTAAGTTCTTTTTTTCCACAGAAAATCAACTTTATGAAAATTAAGTCCGCCTTTGAAAATTAAGTACTTAAAAATGTGAAGGAGACCCAAAAATATTCTACATATTTAATCACCTTATCATGGTAAATTATTCATCTTCTGGAACAGAGAGCTGTGAACAGCACTTCTGAAACTTAACAGCTCTTTAAGACCCTTCTTAACCCAGACATCAAAGAATAGCCATTTGATCCGTAACAGTAGGAGTAGTCGCATTTCTACAGTCCTAAAATTACATTTGGCCCTTTGAAAGCAACTGCAAGGCTGATGTGGCCCCCAGTGAAAATGACACTCGTCTGTAAGAAAGACATGCAGAAAAATACATGTAGCTTCATTCATTTGAAAGTACTTGAAGAATTTATTGCAGTAGTTAGCTGTACCAGAAAAAAAATATTTTTATTCCTTTCAAAAGAGACAGTTTCAACTGTTTCATTTTCTTATGTAGACACCAAGCTGGATGGTTCCCCTTTAGGCAAGAGGGAGGCCAACAACAGGCAGCCAATAACGTGGAAGTGAACCGTGATGGACAACATGCAAATAACCCTGATCTTGAGGAGATGGTAAGAGCAGACATGTCTTTTGAGACTCGTAGCTATTATATTTCCTCGTATGCTGTAATGTCTGGACAGAAAGTCAGCCTTTGAAGTACAGTTGATTTAACCAAAAAGCTTTCAGCATTATCCTCACTGTTGTGCTTACTGCTTAAATTCTGTATTTTTTCCACTCTGACAATTACCGATTGTCTCTGCATCAGTCACAGACTTTCTTCATGCTGGTTATTCTTCAAGAGTTTGCTCTGAGGGAAGTTACTTAGTGTAGGAAGATACTGCTGTATACCTTATGTCAGAGCTGTGAAAAGAAGCAGTTGAATTGCTTCAATTTCTGTTTTTAAAGGAACGACTTATGGATGATGGGATTGATGAAGACAGTGGAGAAGATGGAGGTGAAGATGCCAATACAGAGCAGCAGCCTGGATTCATGGCTTCTGCTTGGTCCTTTATCACAACGTTCTTCACATCACTCATTCCTGAAGGGCCTCCACAGGTTGGAAATTGAAGTGGAAAAGGAACGGTTAGGCAGCCTCAGTAGCCAGACGTAGAAGTGGAGCAGGTTCTAGAGTGTTTTAAATACAGTGCAATTTCTGAAAATTTATAATGTTATCTTTTTGATCATGGTGTACAAAAATGTGTATTTTTTTTCTTTTGGCTTTCTCATGCATTGAGTATTTTAAGCACAAGTGGACTACTAAATGCTTTCTTTAAGATTCTTCTTTTTCTGAAGAATAAAATGTAAAGATATTGGTCTTCCATGTTCTATTTTAATTTCAAATGTGTATTATACTGAGGCAAAAAGCTTGGACTTAATCTGCACCATTACCTCTTTAAAGAGCTGTTAAAAATACGAATGTTGACGGACCTTTCCAAATGCTATCTGTTCATCTGAATAACGTATCTTGTGTTAATTTTATGCAGGGTATAAATTAGCACTCGGGATTTGGAGTTTGTAATATCATTCCTGGAAGGACGCTGTAAACACAAGGATTACTTGTTAATGGCATGTTGTCTTCATGCCGCATAATACTAAGCCTTTTCTCATGTTTAGAAAGCTAAAAGCTTTTTCTTGAGGCTGTACTGAATGAAGTTCATTAAAGTTGGAGGTGTTTGACAGCTCTTCAAAGACAATTGACAGTGATCAAATAAACCTTAAATGTTTGATACATACAGTACTTTTTAAGAAAAATATAGCTGTACTGGGGAAAAACATGTACATTAGTTTTTTTAATAAAAACTGTTACAGTAACTCTTTTGGATGTTTATATGCATATTTGAATGCAAACAACTAAATAGTGCATCATTAAGGATGAAGATATGATTGATTTGAGAGTGAAATAAAGTTATCACGGTGGCATTACTGATACTGACTAAAGTAGTATGTTTGTAGCAGTGCGTACATAATGATGGCTATGATCTCAAACAGCAGGATATCTGTATTCTTAAACTTGGCCTAATTAAAACTGAGAAAAGGAAAATGGTACATGAGCTAATCACACATTGCTGTTGTCAGTTTTTGTTTCTTTCTGTAGATTTCAATCATAGTCAAGAGGTTTCATTTTTATTCCTAATTCTGAAGTTATCATGTGTTTTCTAGCTTAAAAATGGCTGCAAAGATTTTGTTATACTACAACCAAAAGAACGCTTATCCAGTTTTCTAATTTTCAAGTATAGGGCAAAGTTCTTACATAGATCTAAACAAGTGAGAAATATGGTTTTAGTTTTGCTTGCTGATGTCAAACTGCTGAAGCTATGCAGTGAAGTTTAAAGCTTAAAAATTTTTCTGTGGGTTTATACTCTCTAACATTTGTCAGGATATCTAGGCCTTATTTGGAGTTGACTTTGAATTGGAAAAAATAAGTTTGAAGAATTACTGTAATTTAAACAGCTTAAATAGAATATTTGAGTTACAAAATAATTCTCATTTACAGATCTGTCGAGGAGAAATGGAAATGCAAGTCTTGCAAGCATCAATTATTTTATTTGCTGTATAGGCAGCAATGATGAATAAATCATGTTTAATTATGATGTTTTACTCCCACGTTACTATGGAGAGCTGCTCTCAATTTAAGTTCTTTACTACATAAAATGTGTATAATTATCCAAGAAATGTTACCCTTTAATTTGGTAGATGGATCTAACTTGACTAATGTTTAAGAACAATTACAGAAAGATTTTTAAAGGAATGGCACAGAGTGACAGTCTTGGAAGTCCTAAGACTTATTTTTTGGAATGCATTGAAAAGGCTTCATCTTTTTGACCTGTGTGTTCTCCCTCTTAGTTTTTCCAAAAAATTCATTTTCCTTATTGTCCTGAGGTTAGTGTATTTGTAACCTGTGCAGTCACTAGTATCCAGTTAGTAACAGCTGTTAGTTGCTTCTTGCTGTCGTGGTCGTTGTTTAGGTTTCCTTTATTTTCCAAGCTATAGGAAGCAATTGGTGGTAGCTCTCTGCTATTAGCTGGGTGGGTTATGAAAGTTTCTCTTATGCTATTAGCCCTGATTTGCTTAAAAAGGATAGAATTGTCACCGCTTGTTTGTCTTCAGACAAGGAGAAATTTGTTTATGGGTTACACAAGGTCGAGACAGTGAAATGGGAGAGATCCTGGCTGTTATTTAGATATTGAAAGAGATGTCCTGAGAGTTTTCAAATCAGGCTGTAAAGTTGGAGCAATGGGTTGAAGAAGCCGGACTTCACAAGAACATTTTAAGGTTGTTGATCCTCCAAGGTTCCAGAACCTTACCAAGATCCCGGCAAAGAAAAGCAAAAAGATGGTTATTGAGGAAAAGGAGTGAGAAATAAGAACAAGATATGAAACGTTACCAAAAAGTAGTAGAATATTTGGAGACAGAGGAAAGCCAGAGGGAGGAGCGGAAGTAAGAGGTGTGATCATTAATGAAGCAAGCATCGAAGAGCAGATTGAGGTAAGAGAGGTGCATTGTTCTTTTTCTTTTCAGAAAATGAAAGAGCTTGATGAAAATTAGTCAGATTGGGTCTTTATGGGTTTCTGAGCAATTCTGGTACAGAATCAAACAGGATGAAATATGTGACATGTGATTAAATAGAAATGAAAACTAGCAAAACAGTTGCTTTTTCTTAGCATATCCTTGTAGGAACTGTTCTATAGCATAAAACAAAACACAGTTATGTAGTGCACACCCGTAGGCAAAGCTAAGATGCTGAATTGTAGCAAATCTGTGACATGAGATATGGAACAAAAGGCATGAGGGTTAAGGCAGTTTAGGATGTGTGTTGGTATTAATGGTTCTGTAACATACCTCTGCATCACCCACTTTTACAACTTTGAATAGAGAAAAAGTGGTTGAAAGTCACGCTTTACCCTACAGGAAGACATGAAATGACAGATCCCCTGCATTTAGAGGAAGTCCATGTAATAGCAAATCTGTGCCAGGATGTGCAACAGCTTCAGTGTGTTGAGGCAGAGACAGCCACACCAGAAACAGAAGATCGAAGCATATTCCATTGATAACACCATGTGCTGTGAAGAGAGATGAGATCAGCTGTACTGATGGAGCAGGTCTGTGGAAAGCATAACATAGAGCTGCTCTTTTGCATGATTTCTTAGTATTGTGCTTACTCTAAAAAATACTTTGCATCTGATGTGTGTCCCTACACACATCTGCATTGACCTCTTGACCACAGTTCATGTATTTAGCAATGGGACTGTTGTTTAATGAGCAGGTCTAACATGAAGTCCAAAGGGAGAATTCATGGGTACAA